>NW_015153747.1:0-1307 GCF_000732505.1 Cyprinodon variegatus | reverse complement strand
TTCCTGATGAATAAGAGAGTGAGTCATTCCGCAGATACATTCATTATTGTAATAAGAGGGGCAAGGTTGAGGGAGAAAACACTTTAAACAGCCGAACCGTGTTTATGGTGCCTGATGGATGCATATGGAATTAACTTTATTGCTGTTGCAAGCAAAGATCATGTTTTTTTATAACAAGATTGTAATACAAAAAAGTATTTGAGTAACTTTTCTGTTTTGTCGCTTCGGTTTTATTTATTTTTTTTCAAACTAATGTTTCATATTTAATCATTTTCAAATATTATAAAAGACACACTTTACTGATTTTTAAGATAAATTTGTTTTTTCAAAATGATTATTATTTTTTTTATTCTTCTTTGTGAGGAGCAAAGACGCACTATTATTGTTGGCAACATTTTATAGGTCAAGATTGAGTGTTTCCATTTGAAGTGAAGAGAAAGTGATCTGTGAAACATTTAAAAGAATGAATTTTGTAAAACTCAGTCTGAAAAGCAGATTTTAAAAAATATTTCTATGAAAAAAGATCATTTGAAAAAAATACAATATGAAAAATAAATAAATATTTCAATAACAGCAAAGTTGCTCTGAAGCTTATGAATTACAGATAAGAAAAATGTATAAGGCTTCAAGCTGCAGTCACTTTGTTAAAGATCCAAATTAATTAACAGAAATTAGGAAGCAGTATAAGTAATTTTGCTCATATTAAATCTTATAAATAGGTTTTCTGCTTTTCAATGTTTTCATCTTGTTTTTTAATCAATTCCACCAATTATCTTCCCCATGGTTCCCGTCGGCTCCGACCAGCATGAATTCCTCCACAGGTGTTTAACATAATCAAGAATTAAATGACTCTCTGCCTGAAGCTGCTTTTAGGAGCAAAATAATTCTGTGAATTCTACCATAAATCTGAGATATCAGCCAGCAGCTCAATACTTTTCTTTAATTAAATGAAAAAACATTTATCTGACTTTCCACCATGACTCACCAACATATCTGTTTCTACCTCTGTTACACGGTGTTTTTGTTTTCTTTATCTTTTGTATGGTTGCCATTGGTAACCATTAAATAACACCGATCAGCTGACTCGTTTAAATGCACAATGGCATTGATGGTGAAGAGGAGGAACATAAGGAGGAGCCTTGAATACAAACTCTGAGCTGCAGCTGGGATCTAGAGAGGAAAATAACCTGCTTTTGTGAGCATTTTGTTCCATTATTGTTGCAATCAAGGATGCAAACAAAGCAATTCAGAAATGAAACTTTAAAGAATTGTTTATTGCTTTTCTCTGATAAAATCAAATCAAATTT
>NW_015153746.1:6660-8299 GCF_000732505.1 Cyprinodon variegatus | reverse complement strand
TAACATGACTAGAAACCCCAATTTACAATTAATACAATACAAAATCCTCCACAGAGTGCACTATACAGGTCAAAGATTATTCAAAATGGGTTTTTTCGCAATCTAACATCTGTCCACAGTGCACAGGCAATCAACTTGATAATTATTTTCACGCGTTATGGTTATGCATGCCGGTTCAGAGATTCTGGGTACAGTGATGTAAGGACCTATCACTGTGCCTGGGTTGTAAAATCTCACTTTCCCCTCCAGTTTGCTTGTTGGGTGACTTTGAGGGAAGCTCAATGGAAAAAAAATCAGTTTGCATGGCCTTCACTGCATTATGTATCGCAAAGAGAATTATCCTCATGAATTGGAAAAGTAAGGATAAACTCAGCATCAATCAGTAGAGAGATCTGTTGTTGGATCATATTAATCTTCTGCATCCCCATCATACCGATCGCTCTGGGCTGCCTTGATCGGCTCCATCACTTAGTGTAGTGGGGGGCTGTGGGGCACGTCCTGTGGGGCGCGGGACTGGTTCTGGGGGCCTTGGGTCCTGGGGGGCTCTGGGGGGTGCTTGGAGCGGGGTGCCTGGCGGGTCTAGCCCTGGAGACTATTGCCCCCATCAGGGCGGGGCCTGGGGCGCCTCGGGGGGGTCCTACGGCAGGCGCGATTTAGCTGCTCCTGCTGCGTCCGGTGTGGGAGCGGCGTGGTTCAATCCGCTCTGGCTTTGCGCTGCCCGCGGGCTGCTTTCCGTGCGCAGTGTGTTGCATTGCGTGCTGTTGGCATCGGTCTTGGTGGGGTGGGGCCACGCTTTTGGCCTGGGGGGCGTTTTTAGGGGGCTCCGCGGCGCTCGCGGCTGATTTGCGGCGGATGCGCGTGGGCCCTGGCTGTGGGCATGGCTGCCTGTGTGTTTTTCCTGGATGGCGCGGTTGTGTTGGGTGTTGCTGCCGGTCGCCGGGACATGTTTCGGTGCTCTGTGGAGCCGGGGCATTTCAGTTGGTGCCGTGGGGGAGCCGGTGTTCGGTGCCCGGCCCTACTTCAGGGTGGCCGGCTGCCGGCGGAGCCCGCGGACTCGTCCCTGCGGCTCCCCGGGGAGCCGGCATGGCCGTGGCTGGGGGGCTTCCTCCTCCTCCCTTGGTGGGGGTCTGATTTGGACTCAGTGCTCTGGAGGGTGCGCCTCTTCGGCTCTCCACAACCACTATTAAGCATTTTTTTTTATGGATAAACTTTACATGCACAAGTGCACCCTCACAAACAATTACAGGTGCTTGGCTCCACGTACTCAGAGATTCACTTCCATACAGAAAGCTCACATTCATATCTACAGGTAACACAGAGTACATGTCAGACTTAATAATACTACTTTAGCGATAATTTCAAGGCGTTGCTTTATTGTATGTCTCGTACCATATCTTTCGGTTGTGCTGTTCTTTTTTCATGTAGTTACAGGTGATGAAGCAGACTAAAAATGTTTTGTCATTGTTTCCTTTCTATCTCCTCTTTCTTTCATCTTTTCTCTTTTTTTTTTTTTCCTTTTTCTTCTTCTGTTTTTCTGCTCTATTTACATTGCAGTGTCCATATAAACTGTAAAACTCTCTGCATAATTATAATAAAGCAATTTATACCCATGAAACTGTCATGGGTATAAATTGCTTTA
>NW_015153746.1:4388-5773 GCF_000732505.1 Cyprinodon variegatus | reverse complement strand
TGTAGGAGAAAGGTGGACAGACCTCCAGATCCCAACAGAAACAAGTGGAGCTATATGGCAATTGTGATACTGCTACATTTGTGAAAGTAAAATCTGTTGGGCTCTTTTTGGCATCAAGACAATTATTCTTATTGCCACATTGCCAGACAGGACACTGTAAAAAAAATAAATAAAATAAAATAAAAAAAGAACACAATATAGTTCATAGCTTTCAGTAAATGTTCTCTACAAATAAAAGACTTCCTATTGTGATTTAAACCTCTTTGTTTTTACGTTCTCTGTTATAGTTTCTGAGATCATGTTCCATAAATGTGTTGCTCTCTATGTGAACTAAAGCTATTAGATATTAGTTCAGGTTAAGCTTGTAGCAGCTGGTATTCCAGGATGGTCTCCCATCCATTTAATTACCTAGCCTGACGCTGCTTAGCTTCTATTATCAAAACAGGAACAGGCTTGCAGAAAGCAGTATGCCCATAAGATTTGGATTAAAGAAAAAGAAAAGTCTGATAATTCTGATTATTGTTGCTGAAAAGAAGATTCTGTGAAGATTCTGCGATCTTCTACAATGAGTGAAGAATTAAATTATGAATTGATTATTATTTTATTTTATTTGTTTTATTTCCTCTTAATTTTCTTACATCAACAGTTTAACTTCAATCTCTTCACTTCTAAACCTCAGTAGACCTGTAGTTAATCTAGTTGTCCAGCAGATGGCGATCTCTGACCTTGTTTATCTTCATCATCCAACCTTCAACCCCAATAAAATTCCTTCTGCTTCATTTACTTTCATTTAGAAACAAGTTTTGTTGGAACAAACAAGCAGAAAGTCGACAGAGTGAAGCTGATGAAATGGCCGCTTCAGCTGATATTTCCACCACAGGTCAGAAATCTTTTTATAAAACTTTCCCTCAAACTTTATGCTGTTTGGATTATAATCTGGTAAACTCTTATTTTAGTGGATAAATATGTTAAATTCAGAGACTTTGACTTTAAACAGAACATAGAGTGAAACAAAATGGCTCCTTCTGCTTTTCTATTAGGATATATTATATTAGGATTTCTGTCATGGTAACAATGTTTTGGTCATTTTTCTAAATGAAATGTTAATCTAGACATTCTGTTCTCTGATTGTCTAATTAAAGTAGATGTTTATAAACTGTGTGATAAAATAAAGCCTTACCTCTCTTAACAGCACTGAGGCGTCCTGCTACAGAACTGAGGATTGTGTTGATAGGAGGAAGATACAGTAACCTTTCCAGCGGTAAAAGCTCAGCTGGAAACATCATCCTGGGTCACAATGTTTTTGACACCAGCAGAAGAACAGCTCAGAGTGAAGCGAGGCAGCAGGAAGTACTCGGCAGACGACTCACAGTGGTTGATACTCC
>NW_015153746.1:0-2298 GCF_000732505.1 Cyprinodon variegatus | reverse complement strand
TGCATGGTGCTGTTTACCGTGGGAGACTGGTTCAATGGCCTCCCTGTAGAGAACTACATCGTCAGAGAGGGCAAGGAGCTCCAGGAGCTACTGGAGAAGTGTGGGAACAGATACCATGTTCTCAGCAGCTTTGATTATGATGATCCTGTTCAAGTCAAAGAGCTGTTCCAAAAATTTATCAACATGGTAAAACAGAACAAAGGATGCTTCACGACTGATGGAAAAAGAAAGAATTTTCAGTTTCTACCTCGGCAAGGAAAACAACATATTCTGACAGAAGAGGAGTGGAACAGACGGGAGCAGGAGCTGATGGAGAGAGTGATGAAAGCTTTAGCAAAGGAACCAGAGAAACCAACAGTGCCCTCTGTGGAGGTGGCAGGAAGCAAGGATGACGGTTTTATTCCAGTCAGTAAGTTTTAAATGACAAGAACCAACCTGCGAGTTTCCACAAGCTCTTGGATCCATCCATGTTTTTTTCTTAAAATAATTTTTTCTTCTTCTGTTTCAGTGAGCGGAGATGTTTCCTCAGAATATGGGAGCATTTCAGAGATTAGGAACCAACAAGCTTATAACAATGTTGCTGAATGGCTGGCTAAGACAGTGAGACAGTCTGAGATCAGCTCTGGGATTGGCAGCATTTGTTCCTCAGTCAGTTATATGGAGAAACATGATGAAGATCTTCAATAGATAAAAAAAAGATGAGTTCATTCTCACAGAGAATAAAGATCCTATGAACATTTTCTCCAATCCATCAGCTAAAAACAGGAACTCTTGTTCAACCAAAAAGCTCCAAGCAGAGAAAATGATGGAAGCTAAAGGAGAACACAGGGTGGAATATGAAAATATACCAGCTTGGTGCTACATGAGACCATGTTGGTCTAATTACTGTAGATCACATGTTTAAAGTCCTGCTCCTGTAATGTTCTGGGTTCTTTTGGTGCCAAAAATATTTCCAATGTTTTCCCATGTCCTTGTGTCTATATAAGGTGTGTGTCTGATGTGTTTTTGTACAGGAAGCTGTATATATGGTTGGTTTATGTGTCTATATCAGATCTATATGTTGTGTCCATACGCTGTAGATCATGAGTTTTTCTCCTCATGTTATGTTGTTTAACCATGTTGTGGAACCTGTCATCTTCTAATGTCATGTGATGTAATTTGCCCTCTCATAATAACCTGTTTTCTTTGTTGTTTTTTGTTAAACAGCAGAAACAGAATGTAATGCCTCCTAACTTGATGCAGACAGGAAACACCAACTGCTGCAGCTCACTGTCCTTTTTTCTTTTTTTCCCATTTTTACCTACAATTTATACAAATAATGTGCATCAAATTATAGATAAACACATGAGAGAACGCCGAGGCAACAGCTGTTTTAGTGTCATCATGTAAAATGTTGGTAGCTGTTGGACGGTGATTTGCTAAAGATCTTTTATTAGGCTTTTCTGTTTCAAAGGTAATTATTCCTCTGATAAAAACCTAGAAAGATCTAAAGGATTTAAGGACAAAAACACATTTAACTTAGAGTTAAATGAAAAAATTAAATTATTCATACAGTTATCTGATGTATCTAAACGTAGTCATCTCTGGATCTTTTTAGGAACGTCTCTGTTCTGGCCTTCCACCTGCAGTGGAACTATAAAGTAAAAACAGGATTAAGAAAAATAGTTTATAAAGTTTTCAGAAAAGCAGTGCTCTATGCCAAAGTCTTTTAGCAGCAGATAAACACCTCAGAGAATTCGTCCAAAAGAGTTTCATAATTTTCTAGATCAATGTTCCTAAACTAAGGGCTGTTTTCAGAAATCAAGAATAAGACATAAAGGTAGTTTTGACATGGCACCATCAGTTCAGTCTCAGGTTGTGAATGGATGAGGAAGAGGAAAAAGACGAAGATGAGAAGAGAGAGGTGTGGTTGGGAATTCAAAGCTGAGTTTGGAAGAAGTACGTTCAGATTAAAGAATGGAGATAGTATGTTAAAAAAAACTTTACAAAGGAGAATTCAAAATAAAACTAAATGAGGATGATAATGATGATGATGATGATGATGATGATGATGATGATGATGATGATGATGATGATGATGATGAAAGGAAACATCTGTAAAAAGAATGTGAAAGAAAACAACAAAAGGTGTGATCAGAGATTCCTACTGATGAAGATACCAGAATTTCTCCATTGTGGGACAATAAAGGGATTTTCTACTCTATTCTATTCTCTATTCTATTTGGAGAGACTTTTCATAGGTAGAAGATCACAAAGTTACAAGACTTGGAAAATATTGACGGAAAAAGAATTCCCAAC
>NW_015153745.1:7297-8302 GCF_000732505.1 Cyprinodon variegatus | reverse complement strand
GATATCAAAAAAGTACTCCAGAGTGTTGTTCAGCATGGGGGTGAGTAGAAAATGAAGGCTAATCATGTTTTGGGTGTACTATTCCTTTAACAGAACCAACATCGTGACAATAATAGCCTTGAATGAAGAGTCATGCTGCACCTGATGGGGGTACATAGGAAATTGAAGAGTTGTGGTCAAAGTATTGTCAATACAATCAAATCTTTGAGCCTTCTTAGGAGAGTCACATCAGTGACTCTCAAAGATTAGAGAAACAGTAGAAGAAATCAAATGCCTTTGTCCTCCTACTTTGGCGATCTATAAAATGATAGATTAACTTGACTTTTTTCTTCATTTCCAGTGTTTTTACCTCCCCAAATGTCAAATGGACCGAAAGGCCCTTCAAGAGGAAGTGCAGAAAGTAAAAAAGTGGGTGGACAATAAGCTGCAGAACGACTCGCTGTGTTTCATGGACCAAAAGGGCCAGCCCAACCATGCCATCTTGAATAGGAAGTACACCCTGCAGAGGGCGCTGTTTGGACTCCTTTGGCCCAGTCTGATGCTTGGTGGTGGATCTCTGCTGGTGGGACTTGTGAAGCTGACTCAGTGCCTGGCCCGCCTGTCCACGGACATGAACCGTTATTCAGCAGGAGGACATTGGACTTCTAGAAACACTCAGGGTAAAATCTACAGACTTATTCAGAGCTCAAGCCTGCAATCTCCTTCATGACTTATTAAACCCTGCAGCGAGACTAACACCACTTGGAATTCCTTCATGAGCTAAATCATGACACATCACCATTGATATGTCTAAATATTCACATTTTTTTGTTTGAAGAGCTGTATATTTCCTTACAGCGCTATCTCGTAAGGTCATTCTCATCTCTACTTAGCCTGAGCCAATGGTGATAAATAAAAGGAAGATAAAAGTGCAGATCCCTTTTTGTTTAAAGTCGTAGGGAAATCATATTTAAATGTCAAATCATTCTGGCTTGAACATGTATATAAATGTACTCTTTATCAGAC
>NW_015153745.1:0-1208 GCF_000732505.1 Cyprinodon variegatus | reverse complement strand
ACTTTTTTTTGCATGTCAAACATTTTAGATTTCAGATTTTCCTTTTTTTCGGCAAATTTCTATCGCGATATTTTTACTAATTTCATTCTTTTCAATTTGCATTTTCCAGATGACAATCAGCAGAATATAAACAATCCCTTTTCTACGGTAAAATGTTGTTGCTAACATCCAGTAGAAATGAGTCGCTGACAAAGAGAAAATGATCTGGAACATGAGGTTTGAAAAGAAGGAAATTGATGAGATTCTACCTGAAAATCTGCAATTTGAAAATGAAAAAAATCTGTAAATATATATATATGAAAATTGGATGTGGAAAAAAAATGTAAATCAGTTTTTTTTGCATGACAAAGATTTTAGATTACAGATTTTAAATTTTCCTTTTTTTCGGCAAATTTCTATTGCAATATTTTTACTAATTTCATTCTTTTCAATTTGCATTTTCCAGATCACATTTTCTTTACTTCCAGCAGAATATAAACAATCCCTTTTCAACGGTAAAATGTTGTTGCTAACATCCAGTAGAAATGAGTCGCTGACGAAGTGAAACCTATCTGGAACATGAGGTTTGAAAACAAGGAAATTGATAAAATTCTACCTGAAAATCTGCAATTTGAAAATGAAAAAAAAATCCGTAAATAAATATAAATATATATATATGAAAATGGGGTGGGGGTAAAAAAAATGTAAATCACTTTTTTTTGCATGTCAAAGATTTTAGATTACAGATTTTAGATTTTCCTTTTTTTTGCAAATTTCTATCGCAATATTTTTAATAATTTCATTCTTTTCAATTTGCATTTTCCAGATCACATTCTCTTTACTTCCAGCAGAATATAAACAATCCCTTTTCAAAGGTAAAATCTTTTTGCTAACATCCAGTCGAAATGAGTCGCTGACGAAGTGAAAAATATCTGGAACATGAGGTTTGAAAAGAAGGAAATTTATAAAATTCTACCTGAAAATCTGCAATTTGAAAATGAAAAAATCTGTAAATATATATATACATGAAAATTGGATGGGGGAAAAAAAAATGTAAATAACTTTTTTTTTTTGCATTTCAAAAATATACTTTTTGAAAAAAAAAAATAAGGAAAAAAAAAACCTTTTTTTTTTTAATGAAAAACATTTTTCAAAGTTTCATTATCAGAATTCCTTTTCTCTTTAACTTTTTTTTTTCTTTTCCAAAACTTGTTCTTTGCTTTAAACAG
>NW_015153744.1:6922-8318 GCF_000732505.1 Cyprinodon variegatus | reverse complement strand
ATCAAAAAAGTACTCCAGAGTGTTGTTCAGCATGGGGGTGAGTAGAAAATGAAGGCTAATCATGTTTTGGGTGTACTATTCCTTTAAACACTGCAATCACTGGCGTTTGTGTATTGAAGCACCACCATGTTCTTTTAGTTCTGTCTTCAAGGTCAGACTCTTCTATGTGGCTCCCTGTGTAGAATCAGTAGAGTACAGGACATGGTTTTAGACAATTAACTGTATTATTAAGATGCAGCAGCGCATTATTCTCCTTGTGCAAAGTCAGCCTTCGGTTGCTGCAGAGGAAGGTCCTTCAGCTGCATCCATTAGTGCGGCACAAGCCCTGCATTAGGATTGGAAAGAGATGCATCGATACGGTCTGACCAAAACAGCCCCTGAAATCAATAAACATGACAGCAGAGGGGTGGACGCTATTTACAGTAATGGTGATATTTAGAAGGGGTGGCGGGTTGCTCTTTGTGGGAAGACATGTTTGTGTGCGAAAGTGGTCTGAATTTAATTAGCTGTCTGTTCCTCCGTGACCGCTAGAGAAAAGCCGAGCAACCTTCTCTGGATAATAAATGAGTTCCAATTATAAGCAGACCGTTTACAGCTTTAGCCTCTTACCTCCTGAGGTCGACTTTTATTACATATGCAAATATCAATACCATCGAGCAGACGACCTAAACGCAGCTACCTGTTAAGCTGACCCTGAAACTGTTTTGTCTTTGTTTTCAGATGGATCTGAAGCTGAGCTTTATAGCGTTTCTAGGACTCTTTTACTGCTGTTTCTCTCAGAAAGGTAAGATTTGTATAATATCTGGTCATTTTTTTTGGTTGTCGGCATGTTCAAAGAGGGAATATCCTGCCTTCAGTAAGTGTTTCACACCTACTGAAGCATAAATGTGGGGGGCTTAACGGGAATCTTGCAATGCAGGGCTGCTCCATCTGACTCTCACGTCTCTGTCTTTGTTTTTCCATCCAGAGGGGAACGAGTGCATAACCGCTAATGCCAAATACTGTGGAGAGTGCATCCAGGCTGGAGCCAAATGTGGCTGGTGTACAGACCCAGTATGTAAATCAAAGTTGTCAGCTACAGTCACTGCAGAGTAATGCAAAGTGTTGGCAACATTATTACAAGGAGAGGATTTCTGTTCTACAGAAAACTCAGATGCACGTTTACAACAACCCTGTGTTTTAGTTTTTCATCCCGAAGGAAATATACCTTTTTAAAGATCATACAGTTTTCATTTCTCTGTGAGAAAAAACAACATTATTGGTACTAAAGAATTTAATTGCTTCTTGTAATCCTATAATTCTTCTTCTTATAACATCTTTAAAATCACCTCCTCTGGCATTTTTATTGATTCATATTTTGTGGTGAGCTCCAACCCATTACCCTAGTATTTAACTT
>NW_015153744.1:0-1431 GCF_000732505.1 Cyprinodon variegatus | reverse complement strand
TTAACTGGTTTAGAAGCCAAAGAGAGTTTAACAGGATGCACATCTGTGGGGAGGATTAGAAAGCAGAAAAAATAGCATTTGTAAAGAGACAAAGATGTATTGTTTATAAATTACTATTAATGTGATTTAGGTAATCTTTGGCTCATTTGTCTTTCTCCTTCAAAGAATCACAAATGACAAAATATCACAAAATTATACAAATGAATTAAACCTGAATAAAATGAAACAAAAACCTAAAAAAAACTCTTCAAAATAAGAGCTTGATAAAAAATAATCCTCCTTTGTCTTTGATGGAATGAGATATTGTATGTCTCTAAAAACATTGTTCATAACAGGATAAAAATCTATTATGATAGAGCAAACGTCGTTAAACCCAGCGCACATCGACGTTATCGGGGCACCCATACACACTCTCTTCTGTATTTGAAGCACAATTCTGCATAAATTTGGAGAGTTTGCATGGGTGCTTAAAGTCCTTTAATGAGCTGAAATTTAATATTAATTTATCTCCATATAACTGTAAATAGGAGGAAAAGAAAGCCTGCATTTATTAATTACGATATTTTGGGAAATTAACTGGTTTAGAAGCCAAAGAGAGTTTAAAAGGATGCACATCTGTGGGGAGGATTTCCTACAGCTAGCTATTTACAGGAATATAAAAAAGCAGAAAAAATAGCATTTGTAAAGAGATAAACAAAGATGTATTGTTTATAGATTATTATTAATGTGATTTAGGTCATCTTAGGCTCATTTCTCTTTCTCCTTAAAATAATCAC
Source organism: Cyprinodon variegatus (assembly GCF_000732505.1). NCBI lineage: Eukaryota > Metazoa > Chordata > Actinopteri > Cyprinodontiformes > Cyprinodontidae > Cyprinodon > Cyprinodon variegatus. The sequence goes on along the minus strand of NW_015153744.1, from coordinate 655 downwards.
AAATGACAAAATGTCACAAAATTATACAAATGAATTAAACCTGAATAAAATGAAACAAAAACCTAAAAAAAACTCTTCAAAATAAGAGCTTGATAAAAAAAAAATCCTCCTTTGTCTTTGATGGAACGTTATGTTGTATGTCTCTAAAAACTATTGTTCATATCAGGATAAAAATCTATTATGATAGAGCAAACATCGTTAAACCCAGCGCACATTGAGTTTATCGGGGCGGTGCTGACAACACGCTCTAACCTGCACCTTAAACTCTTATTTCCTTCGGCCCCAGCATCGTTTACAGGGGATGATTCTCTGCTTTCTTTAACAAGGCGCTGCACTTTGGTAAACAGATGCTCTTTAACAGATACCCTTAACCCACAGATAGACTTGCAAAGAATTTTTAAATGTGCGTTTCAATGGACCAAAAGTAAATTTTTTTTCAGTTTCACCACTGATGATATAGATACGGAAGAGGATTAGGACCACTGAAAAAAAAACAACTGATTTTTAAATTTTATTTCAGTTTAGTATGGGAAAAAAGTCAGAATTCTGGCTTTAATCTCAGAATTCTGACTTTTTTCTCAGAATTCCAACTTTTTTCTCAGAATTCCAACTTTTTTCTCAGAATTCCAACTTTTTTCTCAATTCCGACTTTTTT
>NW_015153743.1:7044-8318 GCF_000732505.1 Cyprinodon variegatus | reverse complement strand
CGTACAGAGAAGTTCAAACCCCATCAACACCTCCTTTATCTGCAAATCTCACAATTCTTAACTCCAACCATAAAACGGGCGAATCCAAACGAAGCACAGAGTTGATGTAAACTCTGGGATGTTGCTTTATTCAGTTCTTGCCTTTACTTTTGTCACGCCCTAAAATTGACATACAGACCAGCCCACTGGTTCACTGGAACCAAAGGAGGGGGGGTAGGAAGTGTCGACTGCTGGGCTGCTGACTGGACCGGACCTCAGCAGAGAGCTATGAGCCGCCCGTCTTCAGTGGGTGTCCAGGCTACCGTCACCGGGTCGGGTTTGGACGCTTCGTCCCCCGCTGGCTCCCTGCCCCCGTCCACCAGGGTTCCTGTACCAGCCCCAGAGCTGACGGCTCGGTTCGAGTGCCCGGTGTGTTTCGACTACATGCTGCACTGTAGTCGACCAAAATCACAGACGATTTTGAAATTCCCCCCAGACATTTTTTTTAGGTATGAAAAGTAGGACATGTCTGGGAAAAAGAGGACGTCTGGTCACCCTACCATATGAACACTTTGATGTTTCAGTGAGTGAGTGCTTGTTGCTAGCTCATCTAAATGGTAAATGGTCTGTACTTATACAGTGCTTTTTCAAGTCATTCCCACATTCACACACACACTCACACACTGATGGTGGCAAGCTACATTGTAGCCACAGCTGCCTCTGACCACCATCAGTAGACAATGCAGGAAGTGGTGGCCTAGGGCATAGGGCTTTGAATCCTGAGATTGTGAGTCCGATCCCCCACTCCCACAGACTGCCACTCTTGGTCCCTGAGAAAGACCCTTAACCTCACACTGCTCCCCGGGCGCCTCACAATGGCAGCCCACTGCTCCCCAAGGGGAGGGGTTAAATGCAGAGAAGTAATTTCCCTCTGGGATTATTAGAGTATGTAAAAAAAAAAAAAAAAAAAAAAAAAAAATCAGGTGTAGTGTCTCGCCCAAGGACACGACGACACTGAAAGCCGGAGCCGAGGCTTGAACCGTCAATCCTTCGGTTTCAGGGCAAGCTCCTACATCCAACGCCACTGTCGTCCCATATATGAAATATTCATGATCATACCATAAAAGGAAGAAAACCTGTCGTTTCATTCTAGGGCTTTTAACCAGGCTGCATTAGGGCAGTCACAGACCAAACCAATCCGATAAATGTTTACAGTTTACATCTAAATGAGGATGTTTCCATCATTTATTAGGTGGTTTTCAGCGTTTTATGAGGATATTTGGTATTTAATCTGA
>NW_015153743.1:0-1179 GCF_000732505.1 Cyprinodon variegatus | reverse complement strand
CAGGTCACATGTGTAAAAACAAAAACATGTAAAAGCTTTACCTGGTCATGACTGCCCCCTTGTGGCCATTTCAGACTCTCATATTCAAATAGAACAGGGGTCTTTTTCTGTCCTAGAGGTGAAGCAGTGGTGTCAAAAGTACACAAATCTGTTACTTAAGTAGAAGTATAGATACTGCAGTTTAAAAACACTCTGGTAAAGGTTAAATTATCAACTTTGACCTCTTTACTCAAGTAAAAGTGAAAAAGTATGTGCTCCAAAAACTATTTAAAGTATAAAAGTATAAAGTAACCTTTAAAAAAACAGCCAGATGCCACTATATGAATTGAAAACTCAATTTTACGACTATTTCTAAAAATTCTTTGAGATAGGGCCAAGGATGAGGGAGGTCTTGTTGGTCTCCATTTCCCGATACACTCTTGTGATTTTCGATATTTTTTTCTGAATCCCACATTGTAGCATGGCATAGACAATTCACGTTTGCAGTTTGAAGAACACCTGCTTGCTTCTGATCATTTGCTTTGGCGCTGTCAGCACAGATTTGACGAATAGCTAACCAATTTGCGTTTTATGACTCATCCAATCACACTAGTTTTCACTAGATGTGGATGGAGCCAATGATCTGCATTGGATGGAGTACATGACAGGAAATAAATTTTTATAAACATTAAACCGAAGCCAAGAGTAACGAGTAACGTTTGCATTAAGAATATAAGGAATAGAAAGTACAGATACTTGTGTGAAAATGTAATGAGTAAAAGTCAGAAGTAGGAAGAAAAATAAGTAATTTAGTAAAGTATAGATACTTAAGAAGTTTACTTAAGTACAGTAACGAAGTATTTGTACTTGGTTACTTGACACCTCTGAGGTCCAGTGTCCTGCAGCTTTTCGATTTGTCTCTGCTTCCGATCACCTGAAGCAAAGGGGGGGAATTCTGCTATTGACCTGGTTCAGACACTTCTGAAAGGTACAAGACACTGGAGCTTGAATGCTAGAATTGAAGATGCCTGATATAGAGTATATTTTGCAGAAATAGATTTTCGGCCTTTTTATACTTAAAGGAATAGTACACCCAAAACATGATTAGCCTTCAATTTTCTACTCACCCCCATGCTGAACAACACTCTGGAGTACTTTTTTGATATCTCAAATGCATCTGGAGATCTGGGAGGCTTCTTG
>NW_015153742.1:6994-8355 GCF_000732505.1 Cyprinodon variegatus | reverse complement strand
AAAGATTCAGCTGAACAGGTCCCTGTCAGAAATGAAAAGAGGAAGCTGTCCCTTCCTTTGAGTGATGTGAACCCTCCTGACATACAGAAAGTTGTGGTTGAGCACATTGTACGAAGACAGGACAGCATCCCACACTTGCAGGCTCATGTGAGGCTCCGCACTTTCTCTGGGAAGTCTTCTGGATCAAATAATGACACTGATTATGACACGTGGCGTTCACATATTGAGCTCCTCCAAACCGACCCTAGCATGTCCCCTCTGCAAATATCCAGGAAGATCCTCGAGAGCCTGATCTCTCCTGCGGCTGATGTAGTGAAGGGGTTACGGCCTGAATCGCCTCCTGAAGCCTACTTGCAGCTGCTGGATTCAGCATTTGGAACTGTGGAAGATGGGGAAGAGCTCTTTGCACAATTTCTAAACATCTTCCAAAATCTAGGTGAAAAACCATCAACTTACCTTTATCGACTCCAGCTAGCATTGAACAGAGCCGTGAAGAGAGGGGGAGTTGCAAGTGAAGAGGCAGACAAGCATCTCCTTAAGCAGTTCTGCAGAGGGTGCTGGGATAATGACTTGCTCAGTTCTCTGCAACTTGAACAAAAGAAAAGCAATCCACCCCGACTCTCTGACCTCTTACTGATGGTTCGCTCTGAAGAAGATCGACAACAAGCAAAAACCAGTCGTATGAAAAAACATATTGGCTCTATAAAGCAAAAGGCTCAATTACAGTCTCATCATGCATATTTAGGTGAACCAGGAGAGAAGCAAGGGGGCAGTATTAGTGCTATTGAAGAACTAAGAAAACAAGTGGCTAGCCTGCAGAGCCAACTAACCACATTTGTCACACAGCAGAAAACAAAAGGAGCCAACTTCAAGGGATCTGCTGGAAAGCCTCTGACCAAAATGTCAAAATCAAGTGGTACGGACATTGACTCCCAGAAATCATCTAAGAGGAAACAAACAGGCAAACCAAAACCCTGGTACTGTTTCAGTTGCGGTGAAGATGGGCACATTGCCCCATCTTGCACTGAACCTGCAAACCCTGTCCTAGTAGCAGAGAAGAGGAAGCAGTTAGAGGAAAAACAACGAAAGTGGGAAGCACAAAATAGTTCAAATTTGCCTTTAAACAACTAACAGTTCCTGTTGCGGGACAAACAGGGGCTGAAACATATCTGCAATGTCCCTCAGACGTGAATGGTGAACAGAAGACCTCCACTGAGATCAATAGAGTTTGTATATCTGCCGAAAACAACAAAGTTCAGACATGTTCTGGCCAACAACATTCCAAGGAACATCAGCATTCCCAACTCCCCAAACGCTTGGTTGGTGGAAAGAGTACAGCTCAAGTGATTGTGAAGGGTGAA
>NW_015153742.1:0-1057 GCF_000732505.1 Cyprinodon variegatus | reverse complement strand
ATTTGTTATGAATAAAAAAATCTATTTCAACAGCTCTGGTTTCATTTTCCCCAAGGAACATTTTGGTTACTCTAGCTTTCGTCCACAATTCATAAAATGTATTCTAGATCACTTAGTGGTTCTAATTTACTGTATTTTGATCAGTGAGTCTGAATGCATGGTTATTTGTCACACAAATCTCTGTGTTGGCACTTAGTTTAGGGGTATATTCCTCTCACCCAGTGATTGCTGGGATAGACTGCCTCTTGTGTCTTTGATAACAAAAGAGCATATAAGAAGATGGATGAATAAATAACAGCACAATAATGATTGGTGCATTGTAGCCATAAAAAAACTTTGGATGCTTATCTGCCATTAAAGACATTGCTGTCACACATTGTTCATATAAGTTATTTATTAAGTCATTAAGAACCAACTGTACTGTGCTGTGTCTAACAGAGGGATGGCACAGCATGGTCTTGGCAACTATGAATTATGTAAAAGGGGAAATATATCAAATGAGCAGACACACACAAGAAGTTAGTGTCATCAGTTTTTATTTATTTAGTTTCAATGCCATTTCTCACATTGTAAGAGTTACACATCATCTGTGATTCATGCTTTACCACAATAATGATATGATATCTTTGGCTGAACAAACACTGCTTCCCTTTGTCAATGTAATGTGAAACTAAAGCCGGAGGGTGCCGACCAAAACGCAGAACTGTGGGTGAAAGATGAAAAGGAACATTTTGTATTAGCCACTGATGTCTTTGTTGGGATGCCAGGCCTGCCTACATTTCTGTGGCATGACTCATGTCTTGCTATCTAGAGACACTAAAGCTCTATTCCTACATTGAAGTAATGTCCCTGTTTCAAATATAAGCCCTAAACTGATTATTTTAACAGCTACACAAATTTGGATACAAGTGGTTACCAGGTTTTGCAAACATTATTGTGCGCACACATTTTTTGATTTATTTAGACAATTTAGTTTTGACTATTAGTAGTCAAAAAAAGGAAGCTTTTTCAAATTCATATGGATGCTGTGTCCTGAATACCTGGTAGTTTCTCTTAT
>NW_015153741.1:7285-8361 GCF_000732505.1 Cyprinodon variegatus | reverse complement strand
AATATCGCAGAGTATGCCATCCTTTAGAAAAAGAAAACACTAAAGAAACACTAAAATCTGTCTGCTAAGTTGATGCTGGTGTTCATGAAATTAGCTTCACATACGTGCAATTTAGTAAGCAGATTAAAGTGCTTTTGATTTAAAAGAAAAAAACATGACAAAAAAAGAAGATTGAACCAAAAGAAATGTTATGAACGCAGCAAAGATTGTGAAAATCAGTTTTTTTTTGTTTGCCTCAACTTTGTTGAATTATTATTATTATTATTTTTTTTCATTTTTAATGTTTATTACATCCTTCAACAATTAAACATACAGTACAACCAGTGATGACAGTGTCAGTACTGTAAAGTGTACAACATTGAGTGATTGTACAGAGAAGGACTTGGGTTTTTAACATTTAACCATGAACCCCTCCCGGCCCTCCCGTACTCCCCCCACCTCCGCCAGCAGATGAGACTAAAGAGGAAAAAAAATAAATAAATAAATAAATTCTCACACACTGCTTTATTCTGGATCAATAGTTTTTGAGTCTTTCCTCTCTGGTTTTAAAAACGGTTCCCATGTACTTTGATACGCCTCAATCTGGCCGTTTATTTTATGTATGAGTCGTTCATAAGAGGCGGACTTTGTTGAATTTTTTATTGCAAGGNGTAAAAGAAAATAAGTGCCTGTATCAGCATTAATGCTCTAAGGCGGAGGTCTTCAACAGCAGGTCTGCGACCCCTTGGGGCTCCATGGAGGTAAAGTTTTGGTTTTTTAGACTTTTTTTATATATTCCCCCCAGCAATTTTTCCACCAATTGAAATTTCTTTAAATCCACATTAAATGAATTCAACAGACTGTAGTAAACAGATAAATGGAGGCAGAAGATGTCTTTCAGTCATCAATGCACACATTCAGCGACACACAGGAGCTCTTTCAAGCTGGGCACCGTTTCATTCACAACACCTGTCCCATCAACCAGGAATCAGAAATACTCTAATAATCCCAGGGAGGAATTACTGTCATTACATTACTCCATCTGTAATAGAGTAACTATAGGACCAGTTTGAAATAAACAATTTCATAAAATATAT
>NW_015153741.1:2975-3668 GCF_000732505.1 Cyprinodon variegatus | reverse complement strand
AGCATGTACCATAAGCATTGCCCAATGTGGTTAAAAAAAACAAATCTATATGTATATATTAAAGTAACGGCTGTAGATATTTGTCTGTCATTGACAGGTGGAGATGAGTGTGGAAGGAAAAATAGAAAAGCAATTACACACCCTGACATTTGTTTGTTTTCATAGCTGTTGTTCATGCTGTGCTGCCTCCTCCTTATCTGCCCGTTTTGCCTTCTCGTCACAGTTTAATGGGCAAGATGTTTTATTTTTTTTGTTGTTGTTCTGTCTCCAGTTCTACCAGCTCTTCTTCCTGTTATGTCTTTATTTTCTGCCTCCCGTTTCCAGTGGTGTACCACTCTTCAGGCCTGCTGGGATACATCGTCTCACAGCAGGTTAGAGAAGAAACGCTGGCCCTCCTGCAGGAGCTCCCATCCATTGAAAATCTGTTTTCCTTAACTGCTTTACATTTGCCTCCCAATACAGAAACAATGTGGCTTTAACATCCGAGCAGGAAAGCTGATAAGAAGACTGACAGATATAAATGTAGAGAGGTCTTGATGAGCTGATGATTCGATATGGAATCGCAGGTTCAACTCCCACTAGGGGGACTCTAACTACCAATTTTTGTCTGTGAAGCAGACACTTTGTCTACTTTTAGTTATCAGGCTCCTCTCCTGTGGAACCAACTACCAGTTTTAGTCCATGAGGCAGACA
>NW_015153741.1:0-1327 GCF_000732505.1 Cyprinodon variegatus | reverse complement strand
TTGGTTTGGGATGTGTCATTGCCAGCTAATGTCCATAAAGCCTTGTCAGTTATGTGTCACGTTAAAAAAAGGTTTGGTATAAATAGTCATTTCTGACAAGAAACACTCTACCATCGAACAATATATTAAGGTGCCGCAGCCACGCTTTGCTCGCACCTATAGTGCAGAGTCAGACTCGCAGAGACTCCATGCAGATAGCGTATGCGTGAGCAATTGGAAGCCTTTGCTGACGGATATATTCACACTTGCATCAACAATTAAATACCGGTTTCAGTGCATAACCAAACCCGTAAAATGACGGCACATATTTTTTTTTTTTATACAACACACACATTTTGTTTTCAGTTTAATTAATTAGCCATAAACTACAATCTCTGTTATTCAGGAGAATTATTATGTATAGCTTACACAAAATCAAACATTGTATTTGTATATTTACTTTCGTGAAGGCAAGCTCTGACGAAAACCTTGAAATGATTTGTATGGATTAATTCAGAAAAAAACTAATAAAGTCCACCTGTATAGTCAAAATCATTCAAGTGTCGATTTTAGTGCCTATACTTGTGGTATGTGTCATGATTTAATTTAAAGGTCTGACCCCAAGATGCAGAAGACCAAACAGAGAGACCAGGGAAAAGATAAACAGGTTTATTTAGTAAAGGTGATGCATCCAGTGTTGCTCTGAACACTGCTCAACAGGGACTGGAAGGTGAGGGGAAGACACTGCGGTTAGTTCAGGCTCAGTGGGAAATTTGAATCTTAGAATTGGAGGAAAAGGTTGCAGACTCACTTCTCCAAGGAAAGGTGTCCTTTATGGAATCCAGACTGAGAGGATTGTACCAGAGAGAGTTTTGCTTGGAAATGGGTGGACTGGGTTACTCAGACTGCGGTTGTTCCTTGATGAATGGAGAAGCTTACTGCCACTCAGATTTCCTGCGGTACTTGAACGGGCTGTAGTGCTGAAGAAACCTTTGCTTGGTTTGAAGCTCAAACGACCTCTTGGGGAGAGTTGATCCAAACTTCCTTTTTGGAGTGAATGGAGAAGCCTTCTGCCACTCAGATTTCCTGCGGTACTTGAATGGGCTGCGGTGCTGAAGAAACCTTTGCTTGGTGTGAAGCTCAAACAACTTCATGGGGAAAGTGGATCCAAACCTCCTGTTTGGAACCCCAGCTCAGTTAGAAGCTCAGTTGAACCAGCAACAGAGAGAAGGACCAAACAAATCCAGTTTGCAGCATGACTTCCTGCCGAGAGGCTAAGACAAAAATAAAGTTAAGACTCAGGTTGACAAAAGCTTACTTTGACTCTGCTAAACTAAGCATGGCTAGA
>NW_015153740.1:6415-8377 GCF_000732505.1 Cyprinodon variegatus | reverse complement strand
CTCCACCTGCTGGCATCGGAGATATGGAGAGATATTTGTGCCTTTGGTTTGCCACCACTGGTTAAAAGACAACTGGAGTGTTAGTGAGTCCAAAAGGCATAACCAGGTACTCATAATGCCCTGTAGGGCTGTTGAATGCTGTCTTCCATTCACCTGCTTCACAAGTGCGTAACCAAATGGTATGCATTGCAGAGATCCAGCTTAGTCAAAATTATGGCTTCCTGAATCTGGTAAAAAGCAGAGTTAATCAGAGGAATCAGGTAATAATTCTTAATTGATATTTCTTTAAGTCCTCTATAATCTCTACAGGGTCTACAGTAAGTGAGCCATCCTTCTTTTCCACAAAAAAGAACCCCAGCAGAGGAAGAAGGATCCATGCCTTCAGAAAGTGAGAAATATACTTCCTCATAGCCTCGGATTCAATGGCCAGTAAGGAATATAACCTCCCTCTAAGGGGCATAGTCCCAGGCAACAAGTCAATCCCACAATTGTAGGGCTGATGCAGGGGCAAGGCAGTGGCCATGCACTTGTTGAAGACTTCCTTGAGCTCATGGTAATCCTCTGGAACTTTTGAAAGATCTAGATAATATTCCTCTCCCTCCTTCTCCATCAACTCTTCTGGCTAAGCAGAATTTGAACAGGATCCAGAGCCCGACAAGGAAACGCCACAGTTGCAATGGAAGCAGAGTGAGGAGCTAATCGAAGGCTCGCTGACATTAGAGCTCTCCGTTCTATGCAACTTTCAATGAGACATAGATGAATCTGGTTGGCCAGTTGCCCATAGGAACACGTTACTTGGATATAACAAAACCGAATATCCTCGGAACAGCTCCAAATGACACAAAACTAATATGAGTGAGTAGAACATGATGTAATAACGTAAACTCAAGAGGCCAATGTAAAAAAAAAAAAAAACGGTGTACCCCTTTAAAGGCACAACGTGTTACCTTTGGCTACTAGGGGTGCTAGACCTGTACCTTTCATGTCTAGCGCACCTAGCGACCACAAGCACCGCAGCACTGTGGCATAAGTCAACAAACAGTGAGCCGGCCAGTCTCTCATGTCTTTTGATTGGGGACCTCGCTAGGTGTCTACGTTCAGTTCGGAGGGTGTGAGAAATGCTGCTGCTCTCTGGATAACACCGCTCTGGCAGACCAGACAGCGTGGTGCGGAGGACCAGCTGTTGAGAAAACATAATCCTTTTCACATCTGGCTTTTTCTTTCAGCGTGCACCAATGAATAAACTCCTTTCCAAGATAGACTTGTTTTTCCTCACGCATGATCCCTTTCTCTCTGAAGTTTTAATCATTTTCCTTGCCTCAGCCATGACCAGTAGACAAGCAGGTGGAAAATTAGTAGAGCAAAACGTCACGTGTCTTCTCTCAATTTACATAGTTGGTAATTTAAGAGGGGAGCCCCTCTCATTACATTGATAGAGTCAGTCGCTCTAAATTGGCCTGAGGCATTATTTACATAAATAACTCATATGCATCAACTCTTTAGGTCACAAAGTCCATGTTGGGCCTTTAAGTAAGTACATAAAAAGTTAATGTCAGTTGATGTAGATGGAAATAAACACATTAGTACCACATTATTATTTATGACATGCACATTTCAGAGTAGAATTTTATTGTGGGCAGTCTCAGGCACACCTGTGCTCTAATCATGGTGTCTAATCAACATGTTGATATTGCACAACTGTAAGATGGGATGGATTATCTCAGCAAAGAAGAAGTGCTCACTGTCATAGAGTTAGACTGGTTTGTGAACAATATTTGAGGGAAATGGTTATATTGTGTATGTGAAAAAAGTTCATCTCCTAAAAAAATGGGAGCAAAACCACAAGTTTGCAACCAAAGTTGCATTTATATTTGTCATGATGGGGTTTCAGAGAGTAAAGCCCAAGATGCAGAACACACACGGAGAACGCTGGTAAAAGTCCAAAGAGTTTATTTAAAGACA
>NW_015153740.1:2047-5655 GCF_000732505.1 Cyprinodon variegatus | reverse complement strand
GCTTCAGGAGGAGGCAGGATTCCAACTAAGATCAACACTGCGGCGTGGAATCAAGGTTTGAAGGCAGCTTAAATACTGTGGTGCTCCTTATGAGTCGATCAGCCACAGGTGTGTGGGAGGCTCAGCTCAGGAGGACCCACGGCGCACTCTGCTGGAGGCAGAGGGTAATCTCCAGAACCTTAACAGTGACTCCAGCCCTAAAGAAAAGACAAAGAGAGCAGAAGAGGATCCTCGGCGCCCTCTGGTGGGCAAGCCTGAGGATCCCAACAATATTTTTGTTGTGTGTAGATATTAATAAGCTCCGAGGCCATTGTTTAAATAAAAAAAAAATAGTTGGTAACCTGTTTATAATTCATGCACCAAGACTGTTTTACACTCTAAAAATATATAAAAACGGGACTCAATAAATTTAATGTCCAGACAATTATTTAATATTTCACTTCCGTCTTTTAATAGTATGCTTTTGCTGGGAATTAGTAACAGCTAAAATATGCAGCTTTACAAAAGTTGGCATTTAATCTATATGTCCCAACTCTTCCTAAAGCTTAACACGAAGAAATTCTTGGAGAGGTTTTTTTTTTTTTTTTTTTTTTTTAGGGTAGCAGACAAATAAACATATGGCTACACAGTTTGTGAAGCTGTTGCCTTGCAGCTATTAAATTCAGTTCAGTTTACTTATATAGCACCAATTAACAAAACATGTCATCTCAATGAATTTTATAGAGACAATTCACCCAGATCTACAGTCCGATTGGTTCAAAGAAGGTTTGATTCCTGGTCCAGAGTTTTTCTGCATGTAGTTTGCATGTTCTCCCAGTGTACAGTATGCATGGTTTCTCTCCATGTACTCCAGCATCCAATCACAGTTAGGTTCACCGGCAACTCTAATTTTTCCTTAGGTGTGAGAGTGTGTGTAAGGTTGTGTGTCTCTGTGTTGCCCTCCGACATACTGGTGACCTGATAAGGGTGTACCCCGCCTCTCACACACTTACAGAAATAGGCACCGGCCCCACCGCGACCCTGACAGAATAAGAGGGAGAAGATGGATGGACAGATAATCATACAACTGACGGAATTCACTTGGGAAAATGACCTTTAGTTTCCTAGATGAAGGATGTGAGTGGTTGATGCACTTTCTGAATGGCAACATTCTGGTTTCCAGGTCTGATGACTTCCAGTCACTCTGAAGACACCCAAAATTACTCCTTTGGCTTGGCAATTTAATCAGCATCAGCTCTGGAACAATCGGGTCACTGATGAGTTCAAGGTCAGTGGAGCATTTTCAGCAAGAATTGAGGAATGGTGACCCTAAATTTAGTGGTGAGCCATGAAAAATTGGTAGATTGACTTAGCCTTATTGGTCGATAGAGAGACGTCAGTGCATGGCTCTCCCTGAGTATCTCTCCTCGGTCTGACTTATGTCTTCTGGATAAATGAATTTCTACAATGGAATTAAGCAAAGTTACACTTGTACAACTGAGTGCTTATTACATGTTCCTTCAGCCATGACCATGCAGCTACATTGTCTCAGCCACAAATCCTTCTTGTGACATGCCAGACAGTACTAATCTGTTGTCTGCTTTTCACTGGAACTCCTCAAACTTTCTTGTTGCTGGCTATATGTAATTAGTTACTAATTCTCCTCTCCATTGGCTACAGGGTATTCAATCCAGTTTCCATTTTATTTTATTTACATAGGACCATTTTTACAACAAGTCATCTCAATGCACTTTAAAGAGACTGTTCAATCAGATAATGGAATCAGACTCATTCAAAGGGTTCTCTCTAAGGGAACACAATACACAACACACGGCCATTTTATGAGTTTTCAGATCCGTGTGTTGTGAAGCCCATAAAATGGTCAGTCCTACCACGTGACAAAAGGGAAGTGATGGACTACAAGTGTAGGCACACAATGGGTCGTAAAACTCATACAATGGCCACACCTACCATTTTGTCACAACGAAACTTAAAGAGGCTTACAATCCTTTAAGTTCACTTCCAACACACTAAGTTCAGGACAAGAGGGAACAGGAAGACAAACTGAAGAAAAATAACCCAATTTCAGCCAGTCACACACACATACTCATTCATACTATGATCCCAGAAGATCCTTTTAGATGAACCATAAGCTTTACAATCAAGAATTTCAATAAAACCGCAAGCAAAACCAACTAACTACACTTGCAGAAGCTAAGCACCTTAATTGAGCATTAGATGGGAATAAATGAAGAAGGTTTTTGTGTGTTGACTCTGGATGGGAAGAGGGGGAGGCAACATCTGGTTTAGAGCCGGTCCAGTTCATAACCAGTCCGTTTCCAAATCTCTTGGGGAGATTTTAATTAGCCTGATGCAAACAACAAGGGAATTTGATGGGCTTTAATTGATTTGATACCTTACAGTGTTCTCAGAGGGCATCCCTGCTGATGGTACCAGGCAGGTACCATCCAATGGCAGGATAGTTTTGGTTAACCAAGGCGAAAACTAAGTTTTCTCATCCGCTTCACATGGATGAGGAATCACAATGATACAGGATTGCAGGAAAGCGAGGCCTGCAGACAGGTGTCTAAGGACAAGGGGAGGGAGGGTAATCCACATAGAGGGGATTCTAAGGATTTGACGTGGAGTTGTTTCTCTTCTTTCAGGCTGGGAGTCCTGGGGAAAAGAGGGCAGAATAATTACAGGAATAAGCTTGTATGATAATGAAAACATTAAACCTTTTGATATATTTTTCTTTAAAACCAAATTAATAAGAATCCCAGAAAATATGCAGACTGCCCCTGCTTGAATCCCATGTGCCCACTTCGTTCAAGTTACTAACTGATACCTGTAGCAACTACAGGTATCAGTCCCAGCTGCAGCCTTTCTAAATTTTATTCCCATTTTTGTCCTTCTCACCTAATCCTTACCCGATCCCAAAAAATGTTTTTTAATTGATATAATCTTACCCCAACACAATTTCCTAACCCTTGCTCTTCATCCACCATACATCCCACCCCAAATATGATTTTAATTAATACATCACTTAACCATGACCACTTTTTCCAGCCCTAAAGTTTCAAGGTGCTTGATTTTTCTTCACCCAAAGCCTTCATCCTAAACGTCTTTTCCCCAATAAAATGCAGGTCTCAAACATTTCTCATATAATCTTAATTGTTTACCCTTCCCCTTCCGCTTTCCACTAACTTACAGAAAGGGAGGTTTATCTCTGTTTATTCCCTGAGTCAAGATTAATAAACCTTTAAATAATGAACCATAACCTTCCCTTTATCCCACCCCACTCACCCTATCAAATGAAACTTTATTGCCTTTTACATCAAGCTATGTAATAAACTTTACAACAGTTCTTAACTAATATTTGAATTCAAACATTTTTCATGTCAAATATTGTTCAATATACACCTTTTTATGTCTATGGAGGAGCTGTTAGTGGAAAGTGTACAAAGAACATTGTAACTTGATGTACGTAAGAATTAAATAACTTACTTACAGAAGCCCAAATTCCTTCACAGAAGAGGTTGATGTATAAAATACTTGCTATCATTTTGCATTCTTTTGCAAAAAAAAAAAAAAAAAAAAAAAAAAAAAAAGTTTTTAAAAAAAAAAAA
>NW_015153740.1:0-1179 GCF_000732505.1 Cyprinodon variegatus | reverse complement strand
GTAAGCACTAATATACAACATTCAAATTTCAGAGGTATTTTTTATTCAAATTCTGATGGCACATATTTACTTCCATACGAATCACCAAAAATAAATGCCCTAGGCAAAGTGTATGGTTTTAAAACAAAATTTTACCCAACACGACCTTTTGCCATAGACATGGCTGGGTTTGCAGTGAACCTTAGCCTGATTCTGTCCAAACCTCAGGCCAACTTCCAGTTGCAAGGGGTGAAAGGAGGATATCAGGAGTGCAGCTTACTGAAGGAACTGATGACTCTCAGTGAATTGGGCCTAAAGCTTCAAACTGCACTAAGGTAAGAAAAGTGATCTAAATGCTAACAATGACTTTTACAGATCCTTCTACAGCTTATAACAATGTCCGTTGGTTGGCCACAACTATTTTGTCTGTTTGTATCTGAAAGTCCCACAGGATCTTAGCTCTATCATTCTCCACTACCTTGGGAGGTGGTTCCCATTCTGATCTGGGGGTCTCCAGTTTTGTTCTGCACCAATGTTTCTGTTTCCTATACCAGCCACTTGGTTATGATATTCCATGTGTTCCTTAAGTGCCAGTATCTTACACCCTCCTGTGAGATGCTGGATTGTTTCCGGGGCCGCTTTGCATAACCTGCACCTGGGATCTTGCCTGGTATGGTAGATCTGAGTCTCTATTGCTCTCGTGCTTAAGGCCTACTCCTCTCTGCCATGATCAGAACTACACTGCAAAAAAAATAAAATCTAAATAAGTCACTTTCTCTTAAAATAAATGCATTTTTACTTGAATTGAGGAGGACAATTGCTTTGTCTTATTACAAGTGCATATTATCTAATTTTCTTATTTTAAGAGTAAACATTTTAATTCCATTGGCAAATCATCTTATTTACCTACTCAAATTAAGGCTAAATATACTTAATTTAGGAATTATTTTACTTATTTCTAGATAGTTTTTGCAGTGTACTGTGCTGCTTTTAAGCCTAGCCCTCTCTAGTCATTGATAGGATTTGGTCATATAAGCCACGTCAGCTATATATTGATGGTATATTATAGGTATTTCGATGTTGCGGCTTTTCCTTGTGCCATTTGCCTGTGGTATTCAAAGGAACTGTAAATCCTCTAATATAGGCCTGGCCTTTATTTCACTCAGGTGCATCTTAGTCCAGGTTATTATTGGAAGGAGG
>NW_015153739.1:6959-8383 GCF_000732505.1 Cyprinodon variegatus | reverse complement strand
AATCTCTAACGTTCTGCTCTCTCTGCTTTTTCTCACAGTAGCTTCATCTGGTCTGTTCCTGTTTCTAGATGTTGGAGCTTGGCCTGTTTTTCAGTGTAGTCCTGTTTCTCTGACTGTGACGGGCTAACCCACCTTTGCCAGCGTTCCCTCCACACAGTATCCAGCGATGATGACCCCGTTCCTTCTGTCCGTGCACCAGCTCTCAAACAGCTCTCTGGACAGGCCGCTCTGCATCATGCCAGGAGACGCCATCACCACGCTGGGGCCGATGTCGTCGAAGTGGTCCATGCTCTGAGTGGCGACAAAAACGAAAGCCTCGTGAACATGAAGGCGCTCAGGGCTGCAGCAGGGCGGCGGCGGCCAAACGGCTCCCTGACCTTCAGGTTGCTGATGTGCTTGAAGACGAAGGGGTTGTTGACGTTGATGGCTTTGCGGATCTTGTCGTTCATGGC
Source organism: Cyprinodon variegatus (assembly GCF_000732505.1). Classification (NCBI taxonomy): domain Eukaryota; kingdom Metazoa; phylum Chordata; class Actinopteri; order Cyprinodontiformes; family Cyprinodontidae; genus Cyprinodon; species Cyprinodon variegatus. Next base: position 7,931 of record NW_015153739.1, on the reverse strand, counting down.
GTTGATGTAGGTCTGGTAGACGGCCATGCACTTCCTGGCCAGAGACGAGGCGTAGTAGATGGGAATGTCGTGGAGCTCCGGGTGGTTCTGCCAGTACTCATCTAGGTAAAAAAAAAAAAAAAAAAAGAGATTACAGTGATTAACAAACTTCCTTCTAAAAAATGATTTTTAACTTGTTTAAACATAGAAACACAATAAAAACATCAACAGGGTTCAGAACCCAGAGTCTGATTTCAGTTGGAAAGTCTCCAGCGTCTGACCAGGACAGAGGATGAACTCACCCAGGATGAGCAGCAGCTCCTGGGCTCGCCCCAAAGCGAACACGGGGATCAGACAGCGGCCCTCCCTGTTCACGATGTCGTGCACCGTGTTGCAGAAGCGAGCCTCCCTCTCCTCCCGCTTCTCGTGGATGTGTGTCCCGTACGTCGACTCCTGTCGGGACAAAAGAGCCGTTAATGACTCGGGTTCAGACTCTATGTAGAACCATAATGCAAGGTTTTATAGCAACAATATTTCCAGAATAACTATCAGGTTTTGAAAATTTTCCAGCTTCAAAGGTTTAAACATCTGTAACACTGGATTATTGATCTTTTTCTCCAGATCTGTGCAGAAACTGACACAGAAATTGGCTGGAGACCCTAAAGTCTAAATTCGAAGAGTTAAACTAAAAGTTAAATAAATTTAAATGTCTAATTTCCACCAATAGGAGGCGCAACAATCCAGATCAAGCAATTTCCACCCGTTATTCCTGAACACTTGGTCTCAATAATCCTACATCTAAAGTTTATTTTTTCAATCCAATCGACTTTATTTCTAAAGCAGGTTTTAAATTAAACCTTTTAAATAACATGAAATGTTCTAATGTGCTGCAAAAATGAACAAAACTAAACCTGAATTTTAAGTTTAAGTTTTCCTTCATGGTTTAATGCTGTTTGTTTTTATGGCGTTTGTGAAACGATGCGATTGTTTTCC
>NW_015153739.1:3234-4438 GCF_000732505.1 Cyprinodon variegatus | reverse complement strand
AAATATTTAAATTCATTTACCATCTTAAACTGTAATACACCTAATGATGGGTTAATTTTTTCATTTGTATTTAATAAAAGAATTGAAGATTTGGTTCTGTTTATCTTGTATCCAGATATATCACTAAATGATTTAATTATTTCCAAAATAATTTGTATTGACTGATTTAATTTTGATATGAAAAGGATCACATCGTCCGCGAACAAGGAAATCCTATGTTCTGTAGGTCCGACATTGATTCCACTAAGATGTGGGTGTGAGCGAATAGCAATGGCAAATGGTTCTATTGCCAGAGTGAATAGTAAAGGTGACAATGGGCAACCCTGTCTGCAGCCCCTGTTGATCTTTATTGATCTAGATATATTCTTGTTAGTTATTATTTCAGCTGAGGGATTGTTGTATAATATTTTCACCCATTTTACAAAATTATTACGACAGTCAAATTTTTCCATAACTTGAAAAAGATATTCCCAGTGAACCCTATCAAATGCCTTTTCGGCATCTAGTGATAAAAGAGCTGAGTCTGAGGTACCTCTATTATAATGAATTATGTTTAGAACTCGCCTCACGTTATGAAAACCCTGCCTCCCCGAAATGAATCCATTTTGATCTCGATCAATTGATTTTGGGAGCACCTTTTGTAGACGTCGTGCTAGCAGCTTGGAGATTATTTTTAGATCTGAATTTAGTAAACTAATGGGCCTAAAATTCTCACATTTGTTTGGAGGAGGTTGTTTTTACTTAGACATTTCCTCCCTATTGTCATGATTGGTTTCCAGCCCAGGAGACCCACGGCGCACTCTGCTGGAGGAAGGTGGTACATCCCCAGATCCCAACACTTATCCTGTTTTATAAGGAAGAAAATCAACTCAGCCAAAACCAAACTGATAGATAACAATTATGCAGAAAACAGTATGCATTTCAAAACCATGTTTCAAGGAGTTTTATCAGTTCTTTTAACACGTTAATATGAAATGAAATAAAATTAGTTGTGCAGTTTCCAGAGCAGCCTAGTGTCAATCTATCAAATAGTAAAAATAACTTTAGATAAGTATAAATATTAAATAAACAAGATAACACATTTACATTTAAAGCTACAGTGTGTAATTTTCAGCGACATCTAACGTTCAGACTGCAGACCGCAGCAACATGAACATCTCCCCCCCCACCGTTTCTCCCCCCCAACAGTACGGCGAGCGTTACG
>NW_015153739.1:0-1224 GCF_000732505.1 Cyprinodon variegatus | reverse complement strand
GCGGAGGTTGTGGTCGAAAAGCTTCGTTTGCTTGGATGCCTCACTTTTCCCTTTGAGCTGTTTGGATGAGTTGGGCATTATATCTTTTTCCTGACACAAATTCTTCGTGAGCAGCAGTTATTTTCCCTTAATAAGCGCAGCAGACAGCGGAGCAAAGTTCTGCACGTCTTCCTACGTGGCCGCCATAACCGGAAGTCCTCTTTAACATTTTTAATAGTTTCAATGACTGACAGCCATATGAGATAATTCTGTTCTCACATGATAGCATGGTCACCTGACCGGCTGCATGTCAGCTTTCTAAATTGACAGCTGCAGCTTATAAGGCTGATGAGTGGCAGCCCAGGTAGGAGCCGCTGTCTGACGCTGATACAGCTTCATCATTGTGGATTTAAACCTTCATCAGATCACAAGGTTTGACAAGTAGGAACTGGCCAGGTTTCCATTTCAGAATTTTCTTCCAGATCGCATTCTAGGATCTCATTCCAGAATCCGTCTCCAGGACTCTGAATGTCTGTGGATCAGACCGGCGAGCTAGACCCATATAACACACCAAAGGAAACAGGACTTTCTACGTCCCAACTAAGACTGGTTGATTCCTTGGATAAAGGAACACACCTTGGACTTCATGAACTGTCATGACTGATTTGTCTGTAAATATTGTAAATAATAATATCAATTTTGCGCCATTCTGTTTTCTCTGTGTGTTTATTCAAAGTTAACACTTCCTCCAGCAGTCGAAGAATTAAGTTAAGAATTCTTTCTGATTTAATTTGTTTATTTCTTCAATCATGCTAATATTCATATAAAGTAATATAGGTGACACTGGACACACAGTTTTTAAACCTTAACTGGGAAGGTTAAAGGTTTACATCCTGAGATGAATCTGTTTTTTCATTATAGACATGGTCCAACATCTGATTAAGAAAAATATCAGAAGCCCAAAAACAGGTAAAAAAAACAAGCCTCTAGAGTCTGAACTGGGAACAAATTATTCGGTCATTGATTGTTTCTGTAAAATGATTCATCTACATATCTACTTCTACATCATCTACATCTACATAACTGTAAAAACACTTTTTATAGTAATATCCACCTGTATATTATATTCGGTACATATTCAGCTGTAAATTTAGTTCATAACACTAGTGATCTATATATTATATTCATTATTTATAATGGTATTCATCTCTATACTCATTCAGCAGAAACCCATGTCCTGTATTT
>NW_015153738.1:7052-8391 GCF_000732505.1 Cyprinodon variegatus | reverse complement strand
TGTAGCGACAGTGGAGAGGAAAAACTCCCTTTTAACAGGAAGAAACCTCCAGCAGAACCAGGCTCAGTGTAAGCAGCCATCTGCCGAGGCCGACTGGGGTTCAAGGAGACAGAAGCAGAGACCAGAACCAGAACAATTTAATACCCTGTGAGAAAGTCAAGTGCAGACGTCCAGTGAACATTTCAACCTATCCAAATAACCACACCCTCATTTGATTTCCGTTCATTCACACAACAGTTGCTGAATAATATGTGGGAAGAAAAAAAAGTCTGCATAGATGATGGGCTTAGGGAGAGGTGTGATAACTCCCATAACAGGCTGCCAAAACATTTCTGTCTCACTAAACAGAAAGAAAGGAATCATTTCTCTGTTCTTTTGGTCTTTACTTTGGTGGTGGTGTTTTTCATTTTCATTACTAAAGTAACTAAAGCAGTTCTGAATCTTCTGCAGTCATTTTAACCCTCAGCAAACATGGAGGAACCATGGCAGCAGCAACAGGCCTCATGCCTCAGATTATTCTTACTTACAAGGAAGTAATTAGTAAGAATAATCTTGAGGTATGATTTTTGCCTCCCTTCCCTCTTCAGTAGTTTTCTGTTATGTAACCATAGCAGGTTCACCTAAAAAAATAACAATGTGGAGCATTTCACAGGAAGAACAGCAGAGGGAGCACAAGGAAAACTCAATTACAATTCTTAATCCAATTGAATCCTAACCTAACCTCTCTCTTCACCTCGTATGTTTTCAAATAAGTAATAATAATAAATAACCTGTTTTAAAACCTTATAAACCACAGAGTGACAGAAAAGTGCTTTCTTCAGCTGTTTTGCAACAGAAGCAGACCATTTGGGCAGTTTTGCAAGAGCATATTTAACTTTATCTAACCAATTGACTTTCATTTGTCTGAACAACTTCCTAACTGTGTTCTCTTCAGCTCATGACTTATAGAAACAAAAATAAGGAGGATTACTAAATTAATTCATTTTTATGTTGACCATTCTTAGCCAGTGGAGCTCATTTGAAATAACTGTTCAGCCACCCTACTATTCCAGTAAGCCTAGTCTCTTTGCAGAGGTGGGGATATAGGGAGGTGCTAAAATACAAGCTGATTTTGATATTACTGACAGCATTTGATTCCCTGTGATATTTCTGCTTTAATTATTTCTGCTAGCGTGACTTTGTGGGATGTTTTCACTATAAGTAAACTCTCATGCTCCTTCAACCAGTAAGGCTGCCTAACTCTGATTGGTCCATCCATCCATCCATCCATCCATCCATCCATCCATCCATCCATCCATCCATCCATCCATCCATCCATCCATCCATCCATCCATCCATC
>NW_015153738.1:0-1322 GCF_000732505.1 Cyprinodon variegatus | reverse complement strand
TCCATCCATCCATCCATCCATCCATCCATCCATCCATCCATCCATCCATCCATCCATCCATCCATCCATCCATCCATCCATCCATCCATCCTACTGTATTCTGAAAAAATCCCAGGTTTAATGACCAAACTGTTTTAATCAGATAAACTTTAAGATTAGTCAAACACAGTTATTCTTGTATAAAGTAGTTTTCTTAGCTTACAGCATTTTGATTGTGTATTGGCCACTAGATAAGACCTGACAGTTTAGGAGGTTTTCTTTTTATTATCATTTAAAGATTGACTAAACCTTTGCACTCATATTTCCATAATATTTTCTGACCTTTGGTCTGAAAAAAGTAACAAAAAAAAGGATCATAAAAATTTAACCTTGTATTTTTTTTTAACAGATTAGAAATAAAAATTGATTTATATGTAAGAACAAGTGCTGCAATTAATGGAGAAGCAGGCACCCTGTCAATTTCTTTAGTTTGATGGACCTAAAATACACAAAAATTTAGCAAAAACTGGAAACAGACCAAACTAAAACATCTTTAAGTCATCAGTATAGTTTGTTCAGCTTGGGTTCTGTTCACTGGTTACTTCTCACTGATATGAAGATTTTTATTCTGTAAATTTATTTAAATTACTTTTCTTTGTCCCAGTTTAACCTCCTGAACAAGTCCTAGATGGGACAGTCTTTCTGCAATAAACAGACCAATGATTTTTGTTCGGTTCCCCGGCTAGAACAGAACTGTTCTTTTGGGCTGATGTGTCACAGCTGCATGAACCTGAACACCTGAAAAGGTATGTTTGTGTGTGTAAACTGAACCCACTGGATAACTTTTTGTGCCAGTGAAAGCATGCTACTGTACATTAGACGAACATCTATACTCTTCTGTAAAAAACATGAATATTTTGCTTCTATTTATCTCGGCCAAACGGGGGACTTGGAGGTGTTACTGTGGGGGCGGGCCTAGACTGTAAACACTGTTTGTTTTGTGTTTGACAAGTAAAATGTACATTTCTTTTAAATCTGAAGAATAACAAACATATAAAGTGGTCCTGTAACGGTCTCAGCTGTTACATGTGGATCTTTGCATGTCTTATTTAACTTCTGTTGGTCATATCAGATAAAGTAAAAGGTGCAGGGCGTTTGAATCCCACAAGGATCCTCAGACATGGGCTCAATCTGGGCGGATATATTCACTGCAGAATGTTTCAGGAAGGATTTTGCATCAGATGTAAAAGTAAAGATTAGCTGATAGAAAACAATATTCGCTTCTTGTGTTCTTTATTCACAGTCAAACACTGTCCATTCTTTTTATTATTTAAAACAAAAAA
>NW_015153737.1:6864-8400 GCF_000732505.1 Cyprinodon variegatus | reverse complement strand
TTCACAGACAGTTTGGCAGGTAAGCCTGAATTAAAGGCAACCTCTGATGCATGGTGCATCAGGTATCATGGTATGGGGATAGTGTCTATTTACTATAACCCTTTTATCACTGCAAACTTAAAAAAATCAAAATAGTCATGGTTCTAAGGAAGTTAACTTAGAGTTAGTGTTTCAACAGGACAACAACTAACACAACTTAATCTGTCGCATGTTAGTCTCAGATCATTAACATCGACCTTAAACTGTAAACCAGGGGTCTTCAATGTTTTTCAGGCCAAGGACCCCCAAACTGATGTGTCTGTTTAAAACACATTGTTTACACACAATTTTACAACTGTCCCCGGGGCGGAGCTAGATGGGGGGCCAGGGGTGGCCATGGCCACCTTTAGCCAACCACCCCCCCCCCCCAATAATCAAGTGGAATATTCAAAACATTCTAAATTTTCATATATTACTTACTATTTTTCATATATTCACAATTACTTGACAACAAACACACTGAGGTTAATTATGCACATCAATATACAGTACTAACATTAAAGATGGTAAATACAGGATTCCTGCTCTTTTCAGAACTAGATTTTGTGTTTTATGGGGTAAAGAGAAAATGAAGTGTCTCTGCATTCATCTAGGAGTCTTTAGTGAAATCATAGATAAATAACAATTTTAATAAAAAACTATTTACTAATCAATTAATGTAGATATTAGTGCTTGTAAATATCAATTTTATGCAGGATGATTATTGATAAAAGTAGGTAAGTAATGACATTGGAAAAGATGTTCACCCCAGAACTCAAACCTGAAAGAATTTTATCCACTTTACCTTTTATCTAAAAAGCATGGATGTTTATTGTTAGCAAAGGCTGTTGGAAAGTATAGTTTGTTAGAAAATATTGATTTTTTTGCTCGTTCATTTTCCTGTTGGAACAGTGCATATTGACCCTGAGGTTCTGCTGCCTATCCATTTTCAGCCACCCCTCAGTGTACACTGGTTATCGCCCGGCCACCCTTATAAAAATGTTCTGGCTACGCCTCTGACTGTCTCACAGTGACTGTCCTGTACGCCCCAAGTGGATGGGTTAAATGTAAAGGTAAATTTATCCAATGTGAGATCAACAAAGTTCAATTATTATTGCTATTAGTAAATGCAAACTTAACGTAACCTACCAGGTGCTTCCAGATCACTTCATTTGGATGTTTTCTTGTAGTTTTTATCATGGGCGGCTCTAGACGGGGGCCAACAGGGGCCAGAGCCCTGTAGATCATGTCCTGGCCCATAATACTCAAAGAAATTCTAATGATCATATGCGTTGGAACAGACATGGTTACTGAAAGGTTCTTTGGATCTATTTCATATTTTTTTCTTTACAAATTCTGTTATACTAATTATCTAAAAGCAATAAGGTGATAGCTTCAGTGATATTGAGATATGATCCCAGTTTTCACTTGCTATCTGATTTTTTCAAAACAAATAAAAAATACTCTAATTTTTACAGCAGAATTTATCAGTTTTTCTTGAGTTCTAATTCAGATTTT
>NW_015153737.1:0-1812 GCF_000732505.1 Cyprinodon variegatus | reverse complement strand
ACTTTGAAAAGGGTTACATTTGAACTTACCATTGACTCAGACGGAAGGTAAATATGTGCCTTTTTAACCAAATATAGTCTAAATATGTCTGTTGTATGTGCATTTATCCGGTGTTTTCTTTTGAAGAAATAGAATTGTGCAGAGGGACACAGAGGTTAAACCCACTCTTATTATTTTTGTGTGATATGCTGATATTCTCTGTAGCGTAAAACAAAGTGAAATAACATATTCAAGGGGCTGCAAATAGATTTATTGTATTTACATGGGTGCAGGAACTATAAGAGGAGCTAAAACTGAGCATTTTAAATATTAACTTCAATATACAAGTTGTGAGAAAAGAAGCGACTGCAGCAACAACTCTGTATTGTAAATTATAAATATCTATATTCACAGAATTATTGGTAGGGACATGTAGGTTGGGCCAAACTTTTGGTAGGGACATGTCCCCATGGTCTCTATGCAAACCTACCCCCATGGCTCGCTCACCCCTAGCTTATTCTTTTGATGATCTACCTATGTGGTGTGTTGTCAAAATATAGTTGGTAAGTATACAGCGGGGAGGAAAACCATAACTCATTTATTTATTTTTTTTTGCTTATCCGTGTAACACACAAGTGCTTTGTGTAATATAAACTTTTAAAGAAACATTTAAGAAATCAAATGCACCAAAAGAGAGAAATTGTAATGGTATTAAATATTTTTTTCAAACAGATATTCAAAGTTGGATCCTTATCTCTTACCAATAAAATCCAGCAAGTCACTCTGGCCTTGAATGGAGTTCAAACTTGCACAGGGAAACAAAAGAACATTTTGGATCCCACTGATGAAATAGATTTAATAAGCACTTCCAGTTCTTTTTGTTAAGTCACCATTACTGGAAAACAACCTTAGTTGCAAAATTAGTCTCTAGAATGTGTTATCTATCTATCTATCTATCTATCTATCTATCTATCTATCTATCTATCTATCTATCTATCTATCTATCTATCTATCTATCTATCTATCTGCTGCATAGATCGATGCTGCATTAACATCTGTGATATTTTTTAGGCTGATTGCTCCACCTTTTCTGATCTTTTCTATTTTTAAGGCAATGGAAAGATTGTAGATCCCTGAATGAAGCTGAGCTTTCAGCTTGCTGTGAAAATTTTCTTGGCAGAAATTGCAATTTTTGTCTAAAATGTATCCCTTGATATGATACTTTGTGTCAGTGAAAGTGTGCTGTAAAATCCTCTTTGCTGCTGCTGACTTTCAGGAAAATATCTTCCATTAAATTCAGGTTGATGAGATTAACTGCGGTCAGAGCTCCCTCTTCTGGTCACTTAACGTATGTGCAAGGAAAATAGATAGAACTTGGGTTTTTCTTGAAATGTTCCCTTTTTTTTAAAGATTTAGTGCTTCTAACAGTGGGCTTTCCATGGACAATAGATCTCTTTTGTGGTTTGCACTCTCACACTTTGTTACATTTCTCTCTATTGTGAAATCTTCAATAAAGGAGAGGTGAGGCAAGTTTATTTAAATAGAACATTTCAGTAGCAAGACATTTCAAACTGCTATACACAAGAAAACATAATGGGACAACAAAGAAAACAGTAAATTACAGTGCCATAGAAAATAAGGATGAATAATTAAAGTTAATAAAAGGAATGACTGAAGGATAAATTAATAATCCAATGATTGTTAGTAAAAGGAAAATTGGATTAAATACCAAAACTAATTATGTGTAGATAGCCCATAAAGGAAACCCATTTGATTTAATACATAACAAGAATTGGGGAATTACATAATATAATACTTGGGGAAAAAAATAAT
>NW_015153736.1:7304-8402 GCF_000732505.1 Cyprinodon variegatus | reverse complement strand
TCATCTGCTGGGCGGAGCTCCAAGCTTTCTTTCTGAAACTTCATTCTTGTAATATTCCGACTTTATTCTCTTAATGTTATGACTTAATTCTTAAATTATAAAAATCTCTAGCCTGGCCCTAAGACTGCATCATAGTTTTCTTTGATGTTATTCTTAAAATTTTTTCAAAAATTCTCTTTCTTAGATTTGTTCTAAAAATGACATTCTTTTCATTTGTGTTTCACAGATCACATTCTTGTAACTATAAACCCACAAACTGTCACTCTTTACGAGTTGATTAACTGATATAAATGTTGATGCTAATGTCCAATTAACTAAATGAAATGAATCTTCACTCCTCAGTTCACAGGAAGTCCACCTGCGAAGTGGAGAGAACTTCATCTTTTTAAATTTCATTCAGTTGAGTGACAGCACTGCTGCCTTGCAGTAAGAAGGTTCAGGGTTTGATTCCCGGCCCGGGGTCTTTCTGCATGGAGTTTGCATGTTCTCCCTGAGCATGCATTAGTTTTCTCTGGGTACTCCAGCTTCCTCCCACAGTCCAAAAACATGACTGTTAGGTTAATAGGCTTCTCTAAATTGCCCTTACACTGGAAAAATTATCTCAAAATAAGTAAAAATGTCTTAGATTAAGTATATTTACCCTTTACTTGAGTAGGTAAATGAGTTGATTTGACAATGGAATGAGTATTTTTACTATTAAAATAAGATATTTAGATAAAATGCACTTGGAATAAGACAATAAAATTGTGTTTTCTTATTTTAAATGTAAATTGTCTTGTTCCGTTGGCAAAATGTTTATTTAACCTTCTCAATTCAAGAACAAATGCACTTATTTAAAGAAAAAATGACTCATCTAGATTTAGATTTTTTCCAGTGTAGGTGTGAGTGTAAATGGTTGTTTGTTTCTGCGTTGCCCTGTGATGGACTGGCGACCTGTCCAGGGTGGACCCCGCCTCTTGTGGGAGAAAATGGATGGATGGATAAATATATAAGATTTTGAAAAAAATAAAACATGAAAAATGTAATTTAAAACAAAAAAATTCTTATGAAAAAAAAAATAGGAAAAATGAACAAATTATGAAAGAATTACTATGAAAC
>NW_015153736.1:0-1227 GCF_000732505.1 Cyprinodon variegatus | reverse complement strand
CACTTCAGTCTGCAGGGATAAACTTCGGAAATACTTCCCTATTTAGTAGCATCACTGTAATAGATGATCATATACAGCAGAAGTTTCTCTATTTTTCTCTCTAAAACTTTGCCAGGAACATGCATCACTGTGTGTCATTATAGGAGCAGGTGGAAGCAGTGATTAGCACCTCTAAAGGAGGTGTGATGTTTCTCTGTTTTCTCCTAAAAAAAACAGGAAGTAAAAATCAGAGGAACTGTTCAGCCTTTCACCTTAACTTATTTTAAATTTCTGGTAACCCGAAGTTTGTCGGCTCCGATAAGAAAATAAAACTTTTTAATATAGAAAAAATCCCTTTTTCTTTTCTTCTTTTTTTTTTTTTTTTAAATAGATTAGTTTCTAGACTCCATCTGAAAAAAATCTAACATAAATCAGTGTATTATCTCTTTCAACATGATAAGAACCTGGGCTGTTATCCATCCTCCTGTAGCCCTGGCTGTACGTTCAGGGCCGTCGTTCTACTGAGAGGATTCTGATTTATCAAATTTTACCTCCCTGACACACTTCATTTGAGAAGTCATCCCCACAGCATCATACTGTCCCCACTATGTTCCCTGTTTGTGTCATGATCCCTAAATCCTCTATTTATTTTTCACTATAGCTCTTTGGTCTTTGTTTTAAATTCCTCTCTCTAGTTACATTTTTTGATTGATATTAATTGTCTATTTCTGTTTAATTTATCTGCACAGTTTTCTGTTTACTTCCTCCTAATTAGCTGTTATTTTCTGTAATCTTTTCTTCAGTCATCTTTGCGTTGGAGTGGCCTCTGTTCTGGGTGTTATACACTTTTTTTCCCCTTAAGGATGTCTGTAACTTAAATCTCTAACATTTTCTTTAATTGTTCTGCTTGCATTTTTTAGGGTGAAACACATTTATAGTTTAACTCCGAACTTTTTTTCAATAAGACCAAAAAAAGTTTGACTATGGTTGGATATGAAACCAGATCGCCATCTCAGCTACAGGTGAGACCTAACAAGCTTTCTTAGCTGTTCCTCTATAAAGTCCGGCCTGCATGGATTCCTCTACCTATAGGAGCTCAGCAGCTCCTCCAGAGTTAAAGCGATACAGTACCCTGTACATGTACTCACATTCACATAGACTCATAATGACTTTATTGACTAATTAGATGGTTGCACTTGAATTTACTTAGTGAGAGCAAATGTGCAAAAAATTTAAATCTAAGTAAGT
>NW_015153735.1:7059-8406 GCF_000732505.1 Cyprinodon variegatus | reverse complement strand
AAAAATGTGTTATGAATATGTGTTAACACTGAAACGGTAAGTACAAACAAACAACATTTAAATTTCAGTGGCATTTTTAATTCAAATCCCAGCGACATAGATTTACTTCCATATACAGGGTTTAAAAAATTTGCTTTATTTTTGTCCATGTTTAACACATTTTGATGAAATCCATCATGAATGTCAACAAACGGCTTGAACGTATGTGAACTGTTCCCCGTTTCTGTGTTGTTTTCACAGGAGCTTCCTCCTTACCTCTGCAAGCTGGGTGTAACCTTTCAAAGAGGTAGGAATTACAAAAATATGGCATTCTGGTTCTCCTTTCCAGCAAAAACACAAGCACTGTTCATATAAGCAACCATTAAGTAACATTTAATGAGGCAATCGTTAAGAAATTTATTGCAAAATAAACCCAAATTCTTCTGTCACCTGGGATGGATTTAGCATTCCCTATAAACACCCGGTTGGCTCCATCAGCAATGCATTAATAAACCGTTTCTCCCTTCAAACCTACAGATGTGTTGTAAAACTATCATAGTTGAAACACAGGGTTTTTTATTACTTAGAAAGTTTTGGGGATACATCAATTCAGATTGTGACTTTAACTTGTCTCTTTGTGCTAAGAGTGTTTCTGTGAGGGAGGTGAAGACAAACGTATCCCTCTCCTCAAGGATGTGTTCGACGCCTTCCCAAACACCCCCATCAACATCGACATCAAGGTCAACAATGACACACTCATTAAGAAGGTTCGTGTGTGGGTGTTCTTTCTTTGTTTTTTTTTTTATTCATAAAGTATTAATAAAAGTAGATTTTCTTACATTTTTGTTTATATGTTATTTAGACTCTGAAAACAAATGAATGAACTGTGTGTTTTGTTGGTTCCTAGAAAGTTCTTGAAAGGTTAAATTATTAATTTAATAGTAGAAATTAACATGTGGAAACTGAAATCACATGCTTTTATAGCAAAAAAAGCTGCAAAGTTTGTCTTGTAGTTTGCTATGGTAAGAAAAAATACATATTTTATGTTTTTAAAGATGTTTGTTTTTACAGGTTTCGGAGATGGTTGTTAATTATGATAGAGAGGATCTGACTGTGTGGGGCAACTCCAGAAACCAGATTGTCAAAAAATGTTACAAGGAGGTACTGTGATCAGATTAAAGCCTCGTTTCACTTCTCTTTCTGTATCGTTTAATTTATTTGTTGCTTTTATACACTTTAAAAAAGCCAGGGTTCCTACACAGATATGAAAAATAGAAGTTCATCCATCCATCCATCCATCCATCCATCCATCCATCCATCCATCCATCCATCCATCCATCCATCCATCCATCCATCCATCCATCCATC
>NW_015153735.1:0-1445 GCF_000732505.1 Cyprinodon variegatus | reverse complement strand
CATCCATCCATCCATCCATCCATCCATCCATCCATCCATCCATCCATCCATCCATCCATCCATCCATCCATCCATCCATCCATCCATCCAGTTTTGTTAACAAAATGCAGAAATTCATGTTAAATTTTTAGATTTCTGCTTTTAAAAATTTGCTCAAATTTCACATAAATCAGGAAATTTTGGGTTGGAATATTTTTGACCTGAAAGGGAACTGTTAAAATATTTTTAGTGGATGAATCTCTTCTGAGTAAAGAAAGATGCTTCTTGAATTATTATTATTTTTTAAATCTAGTTATTCTTTAGTTAGATGTAGTAAACAACTCAGTCAAGACCTCCCCAGCATCTTCTAAGCCTACAAACGTGATGCTACTTCTCTGTCATAACAACTTAAGGTTTTTAATTTAATTGAAACTGACTGATTTTTTTTTTCTTCGCCTGTTTAGAATCCCAATATTCCAGTCTTGTTCAGTTTGCCCAGGGTGCTGCAGTTACTGGGTCTCTTCTACACAGGCCTCCTGCCCTTTGTGCCCCTGAAGGAGCAGTTTCTGGAGATCCCCATGCCCTCCCTAATAACCAAGTGAGTCGGTGCAAGTATACCGTACATGCCCTTATGCCTTTAAAATGGAAGAACTTACGGTATATAAAAGAACTGCATAGTAAAACCTCTTGCAAAATTACAGGAAGGGGAATAAAAGATATTTAGGTCTCAAAGTAGCATTTTGTTTTTTATTTTTTTTTCCCCTTTCCTATTTATTCAAAATTAGAAATTTATATGGTTTTAATGGGTCGTGGCAGGAACTGCATGGAAAAGGATTAGGGCCACTCAGAAAAAAAAAGGTTAAGAAAGGCCTTAGAACAGGCAGATATATCCCAGAATACTTTGCGAAGAGAGATCCCGTCGCAAAGTACTATGGAATTTACTGTCACAGCGGCCCACCGTCGCCATAAGCTGTGGCTACCCGACAGCAGTGAATGATAATAAAGATGGCGCAGGCACAGCACGGAGGAGGAGTTCCGTTACCAAGCGGAGAATAAAAAGCTGTGATCATCTGTCCAAACGGTCAGTTAACTGAGTTTGCCAAAAAGTCCAATTTATAGTCCCCACTGTAGGTGGACATGGTAAGCTTGAATGAGCTATGAGAACAAAACATTTTAAGCAGGGCGTGCACGAGGAAAAATGGGGCTTTTTTTCCCCTTTTTTTTAAAGTGGAGGTGTTCTGAGAGATGAACCAAAATAATAAAAAGTGGATCAGTATGTATGTTATTGATTGTTTTTGAATTTTAAGTTTCTTTCTGAATTTATAAGTATGCTGCACTTATTGGGTGGATTTTCATGAATATGTTTTTTATTTCATCTAAAATTAAGTATTATGAAACATTAATCACTTTTTTTTTTTTAAGCGTGTTTACACTAAAACATTTTCCTTTTTGTGTTTTTTTTTTTT
>NW_015153734.1:4458-8409 GCF_000732505.1 Cyprinodon variegatus | reverse complement strand
ATGCTGCTTTTCTCTTTAAACAAAATGAGCCCTGAAGCTCACATTAAGCATAAAAAAAGAGCATGCATATTTTTGCAAAGGACCAATGAAACTGAAGAATAGTGTCCCTACCAAAGTTGAAATCAAACCTACGCCCTTGGCGGCGACATATTTGGACAAAGACATGGCTGAGCAAACATGGCTACTATGGTCTGTCAATTTTACAGAAAGAACTCCATTTCACTCGCCCCCCCACCATGCTCCTGTGTTTATATCTGAGAGGAGGAAGAAGAATCTTTGTTTGCTCACTGAGCGATTTGCCCACAACAGCTGACTGATTTTCTCCCGACCTCACGATTCCTGATCTAGTGGTGGTCGTGAGAGGCTGATCATTACCCCTTGTATACTACACCACGCATGATCAGGCTGAAAGTCGGCCCGATCGAAAAATTCTCACACGACTGGAAAGTTGGCCAGAAAAGGGTAAAAAATTGCACAGTGTAAGGCAAGCCCCGCCTAAAAGTAGTGTAAGTCTAAGCCTAACTAAGTCTAATCTGAAAAAAAAAACAATGATAAAAAGGTGTGATTCTTTTTATATTAAATCTAAGAAAACAGAAAAGAATAAGAAATTCAAAGTTTCAAATCTGGATTCCATCTTTTTCACATTTCCAATTACAAAATGTTTTCTTTGCTGCCACCAATAATAGAGTAAAATTGACTCCATAGAACTGCTCCTTCGCTTCTCACTCCAGAGAAACGCCTGTGCCAGGAAGTGAAGAGGATGCCATCTATATGGAAGAGAATACAATTTTTAAAACTCAATCTAAAAAAATAGAAATTTAAAAAAGATACAAAATTTGAACAATGAATTTGAAAAATGAATTAATAAATAAACATTTGACATAGCAACACATTAGAAAATAGCAAAGTTACAGATAAAAATAAATTTGAAAGTTGGATATCTGGATAGCATTTTTCTTTAAAAACTTAATTTATAAAATTTATTCTTTGTTTGGAACAATAATGGAAGAAAATTCACTCCAAAAGAATGCAAGGAGAAGCTACAGAGCGGAAGAAATCACACTGTAAAAAAAGAAAAGTTTGTAGAACTCAGAAAATGTTGTTGCAACAAACATTCACTTTGAGTTTTGCCAAACTTTGAATTCTGTTACTGTAACTTGTAATCCTGAGTTAAAGTAGTGGTGACTTATAATAAGGAATAAACTGCAAATCTTAAACTTCTTAAACTTAAAAACCATCCTTATCATTTGGAGCTTTTCGTCCTTCAGAGGGAAATTGTTATTGAGGCCTTTCCCTTTCAGAGACGGTAACATTCTGAGTTTAAACCCCCCAACCTTTGCTGTCGGCCCAAGAAGCAGATGCTCTGCTCTCTAACCAACAGATCCCCCCATGGCACTTCCACAGCCTGACTACTGGTTATTTAATTTGGGACGACAAGGTTCAGACTGAGCTCAAAGTCTGCTATGATTTCCTGGATCCCTGCGGGGAGTTCACTGCTCTGCATTCAGATGGACAGTGGTTACACACCGGACCGAACATCTATACTGAAGAGCTTCAGCTGCGCGAAGCCGACGCTCCACACAAATGAAAAAAACTCAGCAAATAGACTGAAAGGTTAGTGCTTCATAAGTGCAGCTTTTTGCAGTTAAAATGATCATTTGTAAAAATGGAAAAAATAGAAAAGAACATAATGTTTCCGAGATATTAAAGATTATTTTTTAGGTCATCCAGAGGTCAACAATCATTAATTTCCAAATTAAATCAAAATGATTGACTTTTTCAGTGCTACTTCATTAGTGCAGGTAAATCTGTTATTTGTGCTGCTTTGGTTTTTAGGTTAAAACAATTTTTAATATCAGCCGATGATATCACCATCCCGAGATGGACTGGCGACCTTCGACCTTTCTGGGTGGACCCCGCCTCTCGTCTGTAGACAGCTGGAGATTGGCACCAGCACCCCTCTCAAGGTCTGATATTTTCATTGTAGATGCATATCCACTGTCAAGAGACTAAAGACAACAACAAAAATAAATCCAGGAATCACAATATATGATTTTTTTTAAACTATTTATTCATATGATAGAGCTGCAAATAAGTATTTGAACACCTGTCTATCAGCTAGAACTCTGACCCTCAAAGATCTGTTAGTCTGCCTTCAAAATGTCCACCTCACTTCATTTACTATCCTAAACTAGATGCACCAGTTTGAGGTCTTTAGCTGCATAAACACCTGTACATCACATACAGTCAGTAAGAATCCAACTACTAACATGGCTTAGACTAAAGAGCTGTCCAAAGACACTAGAGACAAAATTGTAGAACTCCACAAGGCTGGAAAGGGGTACGGAGAAATTGCCAAGCAGCTTGGAAAAAAGGTCCACTGTTGGAGCAATGATTAGAAAATGGAAGAAGCTAAACATGACTGTCATTCTGCCTCAGACTGGGGCTCCATGCAAGATCTCACCTGGTGGGGTCTCATTGATCATAAGAAAGGGGAGAAATCAGCCCAGAACTACATGGGAGGAGATGGTCAATGACCATAAACGAGCTGAGACCACCGTTCAGAAGGTTACGGTTAGTAATCATGTGACTGGCTAGCTGTGGTAAGTCACCCATACTGCAAAAAGGAAGCCTGGATTTGTATCCCAGCTGGGGGGAATGATCTGTCAGTTAGGAGTCCTTAGGCTAGACCCTTCACGTTAATGCCTGCTTTGGGGGATTGGCGGCCAAGTGGTTAGGGCATTGCGCTTGGAATCCTGAGGCTCTGAGTTCAAGCCTCACTCCCACAGACTGCCACTCTGGGTCCCTGAGCAAGGCCCATAACCCCCACACTACTCCCTGGAGCTTCACACTATGGCAGCCCCCTGCTCCCTAAGGGGATGAGTTAAATGCAGAGAGTTCATTTCATTGCTCTGTACTTGTGACAATGGAATGACAGTAAAAAACACTGGTAATACACTAAGACATCATGGTTTGCAATAATGATTGGCACAGAAGGTTCCGCTGCTTAAACAAGACCTGTCTTAAGTTTGCTAATGACCATTTAGATGATAAATAACTTCTTGGATGATCCAGAGGAGTCATGGGAGAAAGTCATGTGGTCAGATGAAACCAAAGTAGAACTTTTTGGCCATAATTCCACTAACCATGTTTGAAAGAAGAAGAGTGATGAGTGTATCCCAAGAATACCATCCCTACTGTGAAGCATGGGGAAAAACTACAGGAAACATTTGACCTCTGGAATTGCAAACAAAGGCTACTGTACCAAATATTTAAAAAGTGATTTTCTCAGGTGTTCAAATACTTATTTGCAGCTGTATCATACAAACAGTAAAACAAAAAAAAATCATACAATGTGATTTCTGGATTCTTTTTTTAGATTACGTCTCTCATGGTAAACATGCACCTATGATGACAGTTTCTGACTCCTCCATGCTTTGTAAGAGGGAGAACATATAACAAATAGCAGGGGGTTCAAATACTTATTTTTCTCACTGTGACACTGGGCGTGTTTACCTTGTTGAGTGGCTGGTATGAGTGTTTAATATTTAGTAAATCACCAGCTTCCCATACTATCCCCTTTGTACCTGCTGTTACCCCTGGCAACCCCATAGCATTTCCTGTCAAGGTCATGCCGTCTGCATTTCACAATAAAAGCACAGATGAAACATAACATTCCAGACTGCTGCTAAATTGTTCTCTATGTACAACCTTTAAATTGGCTTTGGAGAAAATCTTTTTTGGAAAAGCCCCAGAAACACTGTAAAA
This sequence comes from Cyprinodon variegatus, assembly GCF_000732505.1. Taxonomy (NCBI): domain Eukaryota; kingdom Metazoa; phylum Chordata; class Actinopteri; order Cyprinodontiformes; family Cyprinodontidae; genus Cyprinodon; species Cyprinodon variegatus. Next base: position 4,641 of record NW_015153734.1, on the reverse strand, counting down.
AGTCCACTTTGATTGATCCAAAGCTGCTGCTGGATGACTGTCAGATTCTGTGATACTTCTTGGTAAAGCATCAGAAAAAAAGCACCGACAGACCGGGATCTGAGCTGGAGGTAAGGGAGGACGACAAACAAATTAAATTGAAGGCGATAGCTTAAGAGCAGCCTTTAATGCTATCTTAGACAC
>NW_015153734.1:0-1142 GCF_000732505.1 Cyprinodon variegatus | reverse complement strand
AATTTCTAAAAGTAGAATGGGAGGCAGATCTTTTAGTTATCAGGCTCCTCTCCTGTGGAACCAACTACCAGTTTTAGTCCATGAGGCAGACACCCTGTCTACTTTTAAGGCTAGGCTTAAAACTTTGCTTTTTTATCTTGAGCTATCTCTATAGTTAGACTGCTATAGGCTTAGACTGCTGGAGGAGTTTGAGTCAATGAGTCAATGCAATCAACTGGTTTTCCTTAGATAGAAAACTTTGAATTAATTTGACTGGATGATCTGGTTGAACTGTGAAGTGCCTTGAGATGACATATGTTGTGAATTGGCGCTATGGAAATAAACTGAATTGAATTGAAATTATTTTAAGCCCATAATAAAGACATTGTTTTGTAGCAGGGAGAAGTTTTTTTTACACGACAGATATTAGTTTTGCCCTTATGGAATTTGATGCAGTTTGCAACAATGTAGGATGTATAAGAAGACTTTTTGACTTTTAATAACACTTTAATTACGCAATTCAAAACATATAAAGAATTATTGAAGTAAAAAAAGTGTCTAAAATTGTGCTAAAAATAAATTGTTAAATTTTAGTTGTCCTACATCTGAAACAATATGTAAAATGTTGTTCAAACCCCAAAGTTAAATGAAATCCTCCATGTTCTGTGTGGCTCTGTGGAAGTGAAAGTCCAGCCTTATTCTGGCTTTAACGTTTCACTTCCACAGAGGCATCAAGGTGAGGTCCCTCCTGCAGTCTGTCTCAGTGGGACAGGTAAATGTCCATCTTCACTGATTAAAACATTTAAAAGTCGAGAGGTGAGTTCTTTTAGTTTTAATGGAGTTCTCAATATGTAACAGACAGGAATATAAAAATCCAACACAAAAATGCCAACAAAACAGAACCATGGAGTCATCAGAGAAATAATGCACGAGGAGCCAGGGAAAGAAGGGGAAAGACGTGGAACCAGCCCTGAGGAACTGCAGAGCGAGAGTTTGTATGGGAGACTGAACAAAGACAGGAATAATGAGCAGATTGGGAGCAGGTGTGAAGAGAGGATTCTAGAAGGGAGCTAGGGAAAAGGAGAACAACACAAGAGGGCAACAAAGAAAAGCCTAAGAACTCAGGCCCCGTCCACACGAAGTCAAAACGAACACGAAACGCT
>NW_015153733.1:7059-8423 GCF_000732505.1 Cyprinodon variegatus | reverse complement strand
AAAAAAAAAACAACTATTGCATTGTCTTATTTCAAGTGCATATTATCTAATTATCTCATTTTAAGAGTAAAAACATTAATTCCATTGGCCGATCAACTTATTTACCTGAATAAATAAGGCTAAATATACTTAATTAAGGAAATGTTTACTTATTTCTAGATAGTTTTTGCAGTGTGGTTATAAAACCACCAGCGTCTCCTCTATGCTTTTGCTGCCGCCCAGAAGGCCTCCTTCCCTTCCACTGCCCCTCACCCACTGGCCGTCTGTATCACCATGGGAAAACCAGGTAAACAAGAACTGACCTGCATGTCACTGTTTTAAGCCCTGCTTGGTCTTTGTGTTGCCCAGTGATGGACTGCCTGGTGATGGACACCTGGCCCCTTCTAACGAAGGCCCAGTTCCTTAATGGAAAACATCAACCTGCACTTTAACTGCCTTGAAACCTTAAAACATCTACAGGACACTTTTTATAGTACACTACACTTTACAGTTATTAGCTTATTTGAACAACTGAAATTGAGGAACTGGAAATTATATGTTTAATCAGTTCATTTAACATTTTGAGCTTCCTTGAAATGTAGTTTGTTATTAGAAGTTATTTTACATTGGTGGGTTTAAATGGAAATGTTTTAAATCAGTTTGGAGAGATCTTATGTTGTGGCACCCCCTTACTAGTTTTTGATAGTTTTTCCTAGTTAGGCTTGGGCCCTTTCAAAGGCACTCAGTTCCTTTACTTGGCGTTGGCTGCTGCCAGGAAACGTTTGTGTTCTGTCTCCTCGCGTGTGAAAATTGAATTTTTGCACTTTGATTTTTGGAGAAAATAAAAGAAAAGAGACTGAGGACATCAAGTTGCCTGCCTTGCCTCATTTTCTGGTACATCACTGTTTTTTCTCTGCTTGTTGCCATAATCGCCACACCGCTGTACCCCTGATGGGCAAGCAGGTATAGAAAAAGGACAGATGGATTCATAACTTAGTACCAGTAAGTACAGTTTTATATTTAATTAGAATCCCAATTACATTTATTTGAATTGAATAGTTGAATGCTAAAGCATTCTATATTGTAAATTCAATTTAAAAAATACCTCTGAACATTTATTAAAGGCAATTCTGTGAAGGATTCAAGGTAGAGAACAATTGGTTAGAGCTCTTTCATGAATCCTCTTCAACAAACGGGGCTTAAATAACAGTAAACTCAACAGAAAATAACTCTCTGAAACTTTATATTTAGAATTATGCATCAAAACAACAGCAGACTATGATTAAATGAAAAAAAGCAGGTATGTTGATTTTACTGAAGGTAGATAAAGGTCAACAGCTGCTAGAAGAAAGGATGAAGGATAACGTTCCTTAGTAGACGGTGGA
>NW_015153733.1:0-1303 GCF_000732505.1 Cyprinodon variegatus | reverse complement strand
ATGGCAGAGAATTAAAGGCTTGGCCTGTCCACAGGTCAGGAGGACACTCAGCTGAGGTATCTGGCTGCTAAACAGATGGATTTGCTGATCTGTAAATTAGTATATTTCTATTTCTTATTCGTTTTTTTCCTGTTTATCTGATTATTTTTTGCTTGTATTTTCAATGTTGTTTGTAATACTAGTTTATATTTTTATAAACGTATATATGAATATATGTTGTGGCGTTCAACATAAAACAGTCTGTGTTTGTTACAATTTTTATTTTATTATAGTTTTCTCTTTCTTTGGTCTTATTAAAATTATAAAATACATCGCCGGCTCATTTTTTTCGACGATTTTTTTTTTATGTTGAACCTAAATGTGAAAATTTTCTTTTCAAAACATGCTCTCTGGAAAGGCGGATCAATAATATGTTTTAATCAGATGGTCTATTCATTCTTTCCGGTAGGAGGCTTTGGAAACTGATATTTCCGAGCTCCGTGGTGGCCCTGAACGCCACAGACTTAACTGGGCTTCTGAGTTCAGTCGGCTCAGCTAAGCGCTGTTTACCAGCCGCCGACCCTGCTGTCACTACACCCTGTGACCTGCTGAGGGGCAATGGCTCCTTGATCCCCCTCCCATAACATCGGAGATTAGAACGTCGTTATCTGGGTGCGAATATTTATCATACACGCCGTTGGACATCGCTTCTTTTAACGAAGTTAACTTCTCCCTAAGCTGAGGAGGAGCCTGGGCCCGTGTCGCTTATGGTGAGTGTCCGCTTCCCCGTGACGGCCTTCGGGCTCTCTTAGAACTCGAGACCCGCGGCTTGGAGATGGAATGTTAGGCCGCGGCCGTGACTGGCCTGTTAGACAGAAACCGCTGAACCCAAACGACCTGAAAACCAAACAGCTTCGTACCTTTTTTTGTGACACACTCCGGTGGGATTCACTTTGGACGACGGTGAATTTAAAGGGCGCAATCACTCCACCGTTATCCAGATTAGCAGCGTTTTGCTAAAGACGCTAACCGGATAAGGTTGGCTAACAAGCCGCTGTACAGTCAGCTCTGGGCTTTTAAATACATGTTAAAGAGATTTTTTTTAGAACAGCTGTTTGTAACAGCGACCCGACAAACCGACAGGTTAACAAAGGAGCCACGTTTAAAGCTAAAATGCAGGGATTCGTTTAAAAACCTTTGTGTCCTGAGAAATAATCAAGGTAAAAACCTCCGTTAGCTTTGTCAAATATGGCTGCGCCTGCCTCCCTGTTAAATCCGCATAAAGTGTTTGTGTTCTCAACTTATCCACCGAGGACTCTCACTC
>NW_015153732.1:7943-8425 GCF_000732505.1 Cyprinodon variegatus | reverse complement strand
AGAATAGAATAGAATAGAATAGAAAAGAATAGAATAGAATAGAATAGAATAGAAAAGAATAGAATAGAATAGAACAGAATAGAATAGAAAAGAATAGAACAGAATATAATAGAACAGAATAGAATAGAATAGAATAGAATAGAATAGAATAGAATAGAAAATAATAGAAAAGAATAGAATAGAACAGAATAGAATAGAAAAGAATAGAATAGAACAGAATAGAATAGAATAGAATTGAATAGAATAGAACAGATAGAATAGAAAAGAATAGAATAGAATAGAACAGAATAGAATAGAACAGAATAGAAAAAAATAGAATAGAACAGAACAGAATAGAAAAGAATAGAATAGAATAGAAAAGAATAGAATAGAATAGAATAGAACAGAATAGAATAGAATAGAATAGAAAAAAATAGAATAGAACAGAATAGAAAAGAATAGAATAGAATAGAAAAGAATAGAATAGAATAGAATAGAACAGA
>NW_015153732.1:4791-6283 GCF_000732505.1 Cyprinodon variegatus | reverse complement strand
CATCTTTTTTTTCTCTCACAACATTGTGTCGGAGCTGTGCTTTCGGAGCGACACTACCGGAGCTACGGTATAAGAGCTATGCTATCAGAGCGTAGCATGCAACATGGCCGCCATGTCCCACAATGCAACGCGGATCCCAAGCCCCATTGGAACAGAAGCGTACTGATAACATCACCAAATGATCGGCTCGTCTGGAGCTGCATTTCACCTCCTGTTAGTAATAATCTCTAGATAATAACAAATTCTTACTTTTTTCATACAGTGGGGGAATAATGATTAACACAGTCAGATAAACACAAATTAAATGAATATTGCAAAATAAAACAAAAAAATCGGCATCATAGCCCCCTGTCCTTCACACACGGCTATGCAGAGAGAGGGCTGCTGCAGACGGGATGGAATTAGCCCAGGCTGCTGTTACCCTCGGAGCTCCGCTGAGTATCGCAGTCCTCTCAACTTCGGAAAAAGAAAAATTCAATCACGCATTAAATCTGTAAATGGACCATAAATTGGTGCTTAAAAGTATGTTTTCAGCTCAAATGATCTTAAAACTTACTCTTATTGAACAACAGCAACAGAAAAGAGAACTTTTAACTTAATACTGAGCGCTAACCTGGAAGCTGCTGCTGCTGCAGTGCATGCTGGGACAGCTGTCAATCTCACCAACGGAAAAGTCTGCTCTGATGCATGCTGGGTAAAGAGGGAGGGGCGAGAACAACATCCGGGGACTTTTTCCGTTCTCTGTCTTCATGTTCTTGTGAGTTGGAACAGTACTAGGGCTGAGGATGATGATGTTTCACGAGTACACGAGCACATGAGAATGCACAAGTACACATAGTAAGAAAAGGCCAGTGTCTTCAGTCAGAGGCTTTTCCAGATCTGATGCAAGACAGACCACTACAAAAGATCCTCCCTGCCTAAAGCATCAACACCTACAATAACTTAATTTAGGTGTTACGGCAGGATTTCATTTCCATTTGGGAGTAAAAAAATCTTTGTGAATTGAATGAAACTGATCAGCCTGGTCAGCCAGAAAACAGCCGTTAGGATAAGTAAGCCTTGCCTTCTACCTGTTTTAACGGAGAAAGATTTACACCAACGGTTGACGGCAATAAAGACAATCCAGATATACACCAAATCGAAGGAAATTACTCTACCAAATTCTGGATTAAACAGAAATTGGAGTGAAACAAACACGATGATAATAGAGAAAGTCAAGAAAGCTGCTGGTCTGTCAGCAATCCTGCACCCTGCAGCAGGATGGTTCAGCAATCAGAAACCGTCATGCTGCAGGGTACAAATCATTTTGGAGGACTTGGAACCAGCAGGTAGAGCTTTCACCATAAAAACAGGAAGCGATGCATTAAACCACAATGGCCTCTATTTCCACTCACAGCACAACACTGTGATTTCCCCAACCGAATTTATGGTCTGTCCAATCAGGACGCAGGGCGGGTGTGTCCTGGAGTGGAGAAGCGACCGTGAGATTCCA
>NW_015153732.1:0-1036 GCF_000732505.1 Cyprinodon variegatus | reverse complement strand
TGAGTAAAGAAGTTTAATCAGTACTTCCACTTTTACCAGAGTATTTTTTAACACAAGTATCTGTACTTTTACTCAAGTACGGAAAGTGAGTATTTTTGCCATCTCTGTTCACCAACAAGTCATTAAATTCACCACAGGAAACACAGAAGGTTAGTTTACAGCAATTAATCCTGCTTCATCAGTTCTTCATCAGTTGGAGCGCTTTAGTACCAGCAGGCCAGGTTTTAGGAGGATCTGGGCCCCAGGACCGGAAGATTCCTTAATTATCCTGACTTTTAATGTTTTTGGTTTTCTCCAAATAAAAATAACTATTTTACTAAATTAAATCATTCTTTATGTTGGAATCTGCTTTATTCTATTTTAAATTCATCTTCCAAACATATTATGCTTGCAAGATGTTGGATGGTTCCGATCAGTGCTCCGGTTCAGCACCACCAGAGGCTGAAGGTGGGGGCGCCATTGACTGATGGGGGGCCCAAAAGAAGAAGAAAAGATATGTCCCTATATATATTTCAAATATAAAAAGATACATGTGTGTTCTCTCTCAGTTTTCAGCAGTAAACAAAGCGAAACAGAGCATGAAGTTATAATTTATTTTTCTAAATCAGATTAAACTACAACCATTAAAAGGCATAGATCCATTATGATCATTCTCATGAGCCGCCACATCAAAAATACATGTTGTTACGGGAAGGAAAAATAAGGTCTCAGGGCCGGCATGAAAGTAACTTGTCCTTTAATAAAGTTACAGTGAAACCTAACAGTTATATATTTTCACAATCCTAAACCTATTTTCTTTTCATGCACATAGATACAGCTGTGTTCTGTTATTACTTAGCAGGATTTTTAAAGGAAAGGTCTGTTTATATTAAGAATTCAAACTTCTGAGATTATTTTAAATATGAAATTATTACATCCTGTTCAGTAAATGATAAGCGTTTTAATTCAGAGTAATTTTCATGTGAATGTGCTTTACTGGAGGCATCCATGTTTGTCAAAGAACACTACTGCCACCTACTGGTTAGTGACGTCACGG
>NW_015153731.1:6384-8439 GCF_000732505.1 Cyprinodon variegatus | reverse complement strand
GTTTTAACGACAGAATTTAAAAATGAGTGAACAAACCACCAAAATAAAAGATGAAGTCACAATTATATTTTATTAAACTATAATTCATTAATTTAATTAATAGAATATAACAATAACATAGGCCCACCACTTTAATTTTAATAACCCTTTTTTACGATATACCTCTTCATACCTTACAAAAACAGATAGAGTTGTCAACAAAATAAAAGTTTGTCCCAAATTAAACATGCAGGCATTTTATGTGATGCAGGCTTAACATTAAATGTAGGCTACATGAGAGATACATAGACATACCATGCTAATGGGAGCTTCTAGTTTGTCCAGTCTGGGCTTGATGTCTGTCAGAGCAACACGCATGTCATTCTCCACATTCAAACCTGATCTGTGTTTAGTTCTCAGTACTTTTAAAGTGGAAAAGCCGGACTCACACAAATGGTTGCAAATGGAAGGAGACATTTCAGAGCCCTTTCAGCTAGAAAATATTATTTGTAAGCTTCAGGTGAATGGTTTTCATAATGCAGTTTTACCCAGACAGGAATATTTTAATTATTCTTAATCAATAAAAATAATTTCATGTATAACTTTTATTATTTTTTTTCTCCATCTTCCTGCGGCCCCCACTTTGAAAACCAGGGCCCTATAGAATCATTCTATCACAATTAAATGAAGTGATGAGATCACAGTTCAGCGTGAATTTTATGTTTGAGAACCAAAGTTCATTATGAAAAATTTGGAATGACATCAAATTAATTCGGACTGTGTTCAAACCAATTCAGGTAAATGAACATTATTTTGTAAGATATTATTTTAGTAAATTGTTTGCTTGAATCAAAAACCAATAACCATTCGGACAATTAGTTCTAAGCTGTCTGTGATTGTTCCTGAGTGAATAAGTGTGGTAGGGAACCCATTAGCCTCTTTAGCTAGAGTAGGTTTGATGATGATGATGATGATGATGATGATGATGATGATGATGATGATGATGATGATGATGATGATGATGATGATGATGATGATGATGAAAGCAGTTTCCTGGAGAACAGGACCTACAGAGTTGATTCAAGGAAAGGTGGATGGAGATCCCTCCTGATTGGACGAGCTTAATTTCCTGCACTCAGATTATTGAGGTCAAAGGTCATTAACAGGGCGATAGGCGGTGTGTGTGTGTCAGTCAGGGAGCCATTTAATCTCATTTCTTTCCTCTAATCTGTAAGAGAACCGACCCACCCACACACACACAGCTTATAATTCCAGTATTACCAGTGGGTTTAGCCAGAGTGGGGCAGGTACTTAACACTGAAAGGACTGAAATCACTTCCCAGGGGAGCTTTTCTACAATGTGGGAGTGTGTATGAGTGTGTGAGATAGGAGCTATTGTTAGCTTTCTGCCTTCTGTGTGTGGTTTAGGCCGTAGGAAGTGCGTCAGGCTGCGCGGCGGCGGCTCCGGCAGCCTGCGCTGATTTAATGTGGGGAATTGGCTGCGGGTGTATTGAATCAGACTGGGGCCCATATTGTTCGGCTGCAGGGGATTACACGTTTAGCAGCCAGTGATCTGGCTTCAGTTATAACGCTGCGCGGCGCGCAGAGAGAAGCAGCTCTTATCAGCGCCGGGAGCCCAGTGCCTGCCACATTCACAAACCTCCAATGCACTTTAATTGAATTTCTTTTTAGAGACAGAGAGGCTCAGACGGCTCATGGCATTCAATTTACCACCTCCCCTGTCAACGTTTAGACCCCTCACCCCTTTTTCCTCCCCCCCAGAAAAAGCAGGCGCCTCCGAGCTACAAAAGGAAACTTGCAAATACCGCATTTATCTCTCTTCCTTCTCTCTTCCTCCACTCTCCAACCCATGTCAGTTATTATATCATTTCAATGAATACTCGGCAGGAAATGGGCTTATCTCAGCCACAAAATATCTATTTCTTTCAGACGTTGATTTAGTGCGTTTAAAGCCCATGCTGAGGACAGACAGACTGTCAACGCGCTGCAGCAGCAAAGCAACGATGCTATCAGCTGGGAGCTGAAGTACTGATGAATGGAAGGACAGCGGGGGGG
>NW_015153731.1:3117-4149 GCF_000732505.1 Cyprinodon variegatus | reverse complement strand
GTCTGTAGAGCAGGAGGTCTGTAAAGAGCAAGAGGTCTGTAGAGAGCAGGAGGTCTGTAGAGAGCAGGAGGTCTGTAGAGGGCAGGAGGTTTGTAAGGAACAGGAGGTCTGTAGAGAGTAGGAGGTCTGTAGAGCAGGAGGTCTGTAAAGAGCAAGAGGTCTGTAGAGAGCAGGAGGTCTGTAGAGCAGGAGGTCTCTAGAGAGCAGGATGTCTGTAGAGCAGGAAGTCTGTAGAGAGCAAGAGGTCTGTAGAGAGCAGGAGGTCTGTAGAGCAGGAAGTCTGTAGAGAGCTCCAAAACTTTCCCTTCTCTCCACGAGTCACATGGTGAATTAGCCCAAAAGCTAAAGCAATGAGATTCAGATACTTCAGTGCCCTTTCAGCTTCATCTTCCATTAAACCAAATGTTTGAAGTGTTTTATGTTTGGGATCTATTTCTGGTATATCCAATGTATACAACTGCTAGTTAAATCACAGACTAACCCTGTATTCTATATTCTATTATTTTCCATGTGAATCCCAGATTGTTCATTCTTCTTTCCCTTTTCTAAAAATTGCTTTAAATCAGCCCTATCTGTCTTTATCCATGCTGGCTCAGATCCTAATGTTTGAAAAAGCAGAATAGAGCCTTAGCCTCACTGCATGCAGTTAGCCAAGCCTTGTAGCTAAACCAGGTCCTGGAAAAAGACAGAGTGACCCGTCTCCATCTGTCTTTGGACTGATGATTCCTTTTGATGTTTCATTTTGACCTCAAGCTTCCCTGGGTAAGTTTGCTTTAAGGGATTTCACTTCTACGACTCAGCCTGTCAATCAGCCGCACCACGACTGTGAGGACACTTCCTGTCACCTCAGGGTGCAGCTCTCCTGCGCCTGAGCTCTCCTATCCTTTTGCATTGCAGAGGAGCTACTGCACATGGACAAATTTTTAACGAAAGCCTATGGACAAAGATTTTGTACCCCAGGGCAGAATTAAGTCGCCAATCCAACAAAAACAATGAAAAAAGCTCATATAAGTATGTATTACATGTGTGGAT
>NW_015153731.1:0-1413 GCF_000732505.1 Cyprinodon variegatus | reverse complement strand
TTAGCATTTTTGTCAATAAATCTAGCGCATTTTCAGACCCCCCTCAAAAAAGCTCATAGCGCCAAATCTAATGACCTTTTCTCCATGCAAATGGAGATTTTGGCCACATTAAAGCACCAAACTCTGTCCTCCTGAACGAGACGAACATTAGCCTGGGCAGGGCAAACCTAGGGGAAACTCTGGTGGAGGCCCGTAGCGGTCCTGATGTGCTAAGCGGTCGTCCGACCTGGGTATAAGGCTGAAAGACTAATCGAACTATCTAGTAGCTGGTTAAGTCCCAAGTTTCCCTCAGCTGGCACTGTGTCTCGCAGTTGTATCTGGTAAAGGAATGATTAGAAGTATTGGGGCCGAAACGATTTTAACCTATTCTCAGAATTTAAATGGCTAAGAAGTAGTGTTGTGCCAATGCTATTTTTTGGCCTCGATACCGATACCAAATACCTGGCTGTGCAGTATTGGCCAATACCGATTCCATCTGTTTGAAATTGATGTTTGTGTGTATATATGAAGAGCAGCAGACTACTAGGATGTGAAATAATTGCCATCATGGCTTTGTCAAGCTGCTGCCTACCTTTGTGAAGCAGGAAAAAGACGAATACAAAGTGAATCCAGTAGAACCTTTTATTGCCTACCTGGAATAGGTGACAGTGGTTGAATAAACTCTTCGCTCTCAAAATGGTATCGGTGTCCTATTTGTTGGTACTTGAAGATACAGATACCACCATTTTAGTGGTGGATCGGGGCCCCGCCATATACTGGTATCGGTGCAACACTAGTAAGAAGCTGGCTTTTTCTATTTTTTGCTAGGTGGCAAACAACTAATGGTCACCTTTTGCTATGAGTCACCGTTTGCTATAAGTCTATAAAACTCTCAAAATCCCCACCACTCTTCCTCCCTGCTATTCCATCTTTCTTTACTTCTTGACAGACGGCCAAAAAACAAAATAATGAAAACAATTTAGAATCTCCTTCAGCTGAATTACATGAGTTATGCAAATTAGGCAATGATGTAATCTAGCGCCTTCTAGGACAGCTAATAGAGACTGTACTTGTTGAGGAGCTGGCAACACTGAAGTGAAAGAGTTTCAATCTTAGACTGGTAATAAGGAAGTGGCTCATTTTAATTACATATTGGGAGGATTGTTCAGCCTGATTTGAAAAATTCAGATAAGAGTTGCATCATGAAGTCTTTTTGGTGTAAAGTCTGTGTTCAAAATAGCTCAAAAGTCACAATTTAAGGGTTAAAGGTCTCTGACTGAAACTCAAGATTCGCATGCCAAATTAAATAACTTTAATGATGAAATAAATAACAAAACTTACAGCAAACAAGGAGGATGGGACATTAAAAATGGAGGTAAAACCAGCAAGACCAAAAAGACGCAGACAGCGGAAGAAACGGGCAATGTACAATGA
>NW_015153730.1:7008-8441 GCF_000732505.1 Cyprinodon variegatus | reverse complement strand
CCTGCTCTGAGAAGCCAAACCTGAAAAACCTCAGCCTGCATCTCCCTGCCAGTTCTTTGGAGAGAACTTGGAGACCCACTCAAGGTCTGAACCACACAACTCTGAAGCCAGTTCCTGCCGCTGCTAAGCCCTCTGCAAATCCTCTGTCTCTGGACCCAACCGGTACTCTCCCTCTGACGCTCAGCCTGAAGCTCTGGACAGAAGATCCTGTGTTACCAGCCCCGAACCTGTTTCCAACACCTGTCTGAACCTCGTGTTTATCAATAAACAGTCTAACTTCCCTCCTGACTCTGTGTGTGTTCTGCATGTGGGTTAGGAACCTAAACCCATCATGACAGTATGTGGATATTAGTTTAGATGCATGGGTTTTAAATAAAATTGTGTTGAGTTTTGGCTGAAGTCTGATGCAATATGATGCTGCTTCACAGCAAGTGCAGTGATTGGTGAGTAAAGGCTGGTTTATGCTCAGAAAACAGTTCATCTGCGTGTGTCGCAGTTATCGCAGATATACCCCCGCCCCTTCCGCAACATTCTGGTTCACCTCCCCGACATTGCAGGTGACCGCAGACAGTGTCGCAGACAGGAGGCCTCTGATTGGTCAAATCTACATCCGCTCTACACAATGCGTATTTCCTGTTTGGTACTTTACCAGCTTGTTTTGTTTGTATGACCGCCATTGTGGAAAACGACTCGTGAAGTTGGACCAGCTAGAAGAGCAAGGTGCGCGAGGATGCTGGGACCATCTTTCCACCTGGATCCCCACTTTTTTTCTTCCTCATGTCCCTCTGTTGTTGCACAAGCTTGCCCCCACTTCCTCACCATCTCGGACGTATTTAGACCCACAGCTAGTTCATGATAACATAGCACAGACCACGCTTCAAAACTGGTCATAAATCAAAGACACTGCTGCAGGACTATAACCAGCACAAAATTGTAGGTGACCGCAGACAGTGCCGCTGATGCGTCACAGGGAGGAGAGAAAGGAGGCCTCTGATTGGTCAAATCTACACCCGCTCTACACTATGCATATTTCCTGTTTGGTACCTTACCAGCTTGTGGAAAATGACTTGTAAAGATGGTACAGCAAGAAGAGCGAAGTGCGCAACAACGCTGGGACCCTTTTTCCACCTGGATCCACACTCTTTTTCACCCTCATGTCTCTCCGTTGTCGCGCAAACTTGCCTCTTGTGTTTTTCCACTTCCTCACCGCCTCGGCCGTATCTAAAACCACAGCTAGTTCGTGATTGACCCTCTTACGTTGTGGCATGGAATAACATTAGCCTGACGTAGTCCTACTCAATTCTAGTCAGAATATGAGTCTGATACTGCTCCATAGAGCTGTGATTATGGGGCATGTTTTGAACGAACCAGGAAAAAAAATGCCTCTGCACTCAATTGGATAGACCTACAACCAATAAGAGCAACGGAGTATG
>NW_015153730.1:3186-3854 GCF_000732505.1 Cyprinodon variegatus | reverse complement strand
CGCTGGTTATTTTGGCAAAGCGTCACATGTCAAGATGCAGGATTTCCTGAAAAGTAGAGCCAATCACAGGCGGGTTACTGGGTAACACCTATGAAGTGACAAAAGCTGACAGGAGCAAGCAGAAACAGAAGCAGGGAGGCTGCATGCGTTGAAATCAACCCACACATGTGCAGAGAATGAAAAAGCACTCGTTTGTGGGTGATACATTGGGGCCAAGTGATAGGCTACACTATAATTATGCATATACTTAACTTATATATATATACTTTGGGCATTTAACACGTTAAACATGCGCATTAGGAATAGTTTATGAGCATCTGTATGAAATATAGCTGCTTGTAGGGAGTATATATTGAGTGTGCACATTTGGCAGAATCTTGACGCTATAGCATTCCAGCTGTTCTGTCCCCTTGATGGAGCTAGAGGGTAGGCCTGGGCGATTAACCAGATTTTTACCCTCACCGTCATTCACTACGATAACCGCCGGTAAAAGAAATAAACATAATTGTGCTGTTTTGCCTGTGTGAGCTGGTTGCTGGTATTTCCTTCCCCTTTAAGACACTGCATCATGTGCATAGTCACGTGACTCCACCGATCCAGTCAGAAGTGTTAACAAAAAGAAGGGCGGATGAGCCCAGTGAAGAAGCGTCTAACCCAGCTGTGAAGGA
>NW_015153730.1:2784-3129 GCF_000732505.1 Cyprinodon variegatus | reverse complement strand
TCTAACTTCAGCCAAGGCCAGGTTCCTCCACAGCACATCCCTCCTCCTGTTTTACCCTTGGCTGCCTGAAGCAAGCCTCATCTAAACCCCCCTGAGGTTTTTAAAGGTTAACCCAATCAGTGTAGAACAGGGGTGGGCATTTCCGGTTCCCGAGGGCCGGAATCCTGCAACTTGATTCAGGTTTGTCGAACCAAAGGCCACACCTGAATCAAGTAATGAGATTATTGAGAGGACTCTGGAGGAAATGACTGCAAACTGAGGAGGTAACTAAGCCATTTTATTCTGGTGTGTTGGACCAAGGATGAATCTAAAAGTCAGCAACTGGAATTGCCCACCCCTGGTGTA
>NW_015153730.1:0-1694 GCF_000732505.1 Cyprinodon variegatus | reverse complement strand
TGCCACGTTTATCCGCTCCCTGTACCTCATCTGCCCCTATGAATGAGGTTAAAAGAACCCATCATGACATGTCCTAAGTTCCTTGGGTTTATCATGACTTAAAAGTTTGCAAAAAATTTCAGGCTACTCCTCCTTATCACCATAGGCCCTATGATTGTGCCATTGACCTGCTACCTGTTTCATCACCCTCCAGGGTCACCTCTACTGTTCATCCCCTGAGAAGCAGGCAATGAAAAGTTATAATGAGTAATTTTTATTCATCAGTCCTCTTCACCTGCCAGTGCTGGCTTTTCTTTATAGGCAAGAAAGATGGTTACCTGAGACCATGCATAGACTATCAAGGTCTCAACCATATCACTATCAGGAATCGCTATCCTTTACTCCTAATGGACTCAGCATTTGTTTAGGTTCAGGGTGCTAAGATTTCTTTAAATCAATCTCGGCCTAAGAACTGCCTACAACCTTGTACACAACTAAAAAGGGGGTGTGGAAGTTGGCATTTAATTCAATTCAGTTTATTTATATAGCGCCAATTTGCAATACATATAAACTCAAGGCACCTTAAAGTTCACCTGATCATACAGTCAAATTGATGCAGTTTTCTATCCAAGAAAAACGAGTTGATTGCATCGACTCATTGACTCGAAGGCAATCCCTCACAATAAGCGTGCTTGTAGCGACAGTGGAGAGGAAAATCTCCCCTTTAACAGGAAGAAACCTCCAGCAGAACCAGGCTCAGTGTGAGCGGCCATCTGCCGAGGCTGACTGGGGTTCAAGCAGACAGAAGCAGAGATACAAAAGGCAACTGGACAAGGAGGCCCCATCCAGGAAACAGTCAGCCAGGAAGATGAGCTCCGAGCCAGCCCCAATGCCAGAGGACAAAGATGGCACATCCAGCCAGTCACAGTCAGAGAAACTGGACTACACTGAAAAACAGGCCGATGTCGAAAATCTATAAACAAAAGTGTTGATGGCAGCAGCACAGCTGACACTTTTCTCCAGGATGGAGTCACAGCCAAAAAGGAACAGACAAGGAGAAGCTACTATGAGAAAAAGCATAGAGAACAGAACTTTAGAGATTAAAATAACAAATTCTGCAGAGTGGGAGAATAAAGATAGAATGAAGCAGAATAATGAAATAGGGGTCCCTATGTCCTCCAGAAGTCTAAGCCTATAGCAGCATAACTATAGAGATAGCTCAGGATAACCTGAGCCACTCTAACTACAAGCTTTATCAGGAAAGTTTTAAGCCTAGCCTTAAAAGTAGACAGGGTGTCTGCCTTACGAACTAAAACTGGTAGTTGGTTCCACAGGAGAGGAGCCTGATAGCTAAAAGATCTGCCTTCCATTCTACTTTTAGAAATACTTGGAACCACTAGTAAACCTGCAGATTGAGAGCGAAGTGCTCTGTTAGGTCATAAGAACCAATCATATCTGATATAAGATGGAGCTTGGCCGCTTGTTAATTAACTTAACGGCTTAATTAATGCGTCTACGGTATACCAAACCTCAGTTATTGACATTGTACGTGGCATGATTGCACAATTAGTCTTTGTCTCATCCTAACGATCTCTTATGATGAATAAAATAAATGGACCGAGTGTTTCCTCGCCGGGGCCACACTCTGGAGCCAGGCCTGGAGTTGGGGCATGCTGGCAAGCACCTGGTGGCCAGGCTTTAACCCATGGAGCCCG
>NW_015153729.1:6330-8443 GCF_000732505.1 Cyprinodon variegatus | reverse complement strand
TGCTTTGATTCTGTTTTATTTTCCTATATTTTAATCATGTAAAGCACTTTGCATTGTCTTTGTACTGAATTGTGCTATACAAATACATTTGCCTTAAAATCTCCCTGAAATACACATCCAATGCTACTAAACAAGTCCTTTAATCATTTGGTGGAGTCCATTGGTGTGTGATTTCTGCAGAAATCCATCTGTCCTGTGAAGGCATCAGTTGCCTCTTAGTGGACATTAGTGCACAAATCATAGGGATGGAAGGGTTAGTTCTATTGCTGGTGGGTTGCTGGTTCTGAAACTAAGATGGACGGTTCCTGCTTTGTCTGTGATAAAATAGAGGTTGTGCGACCCTTGAATGTAAGACTGGATCCGCTGATAACATCAACCTGTGGGATTGTTACCTTGTTTGTCTTGCTGTCGCTGGGAATTCCTTCTGGGATAGATGGAGCAGCCGACGCTTCGTCCAAGTAGGAGGTATCATCATCAAGCAGCAGCTCATCCCCCAGGGCATCCAGCTCTGAAACACAGTGATTTATTCCAGTCCAATTTACATTTCATCTATTGGTTCCATTTCAGTGTGGTCTGTCCTGCTCATATGCCTCCCTTCATTTGCTATCAGTGGTCCTGCAGACATGACTGATAAGCAGGATATTATTTTCTCTCATCAATAGAGGAAAAAAACAAAAACAAGGCAGTGATGTTATTAGAGATCTGCTGCTGACCCATTTCTTTCATTACTTGTGATCAGTCTGTCGAAGGAGCCATTTGCCCAAAATATGACGAAAACATTTAAAGTTTTATGACCAACCTGCTTCAAGATCCTCTTCGTCGATGTCCGGCGTGCCGTAGCTGCGGCTCAGGGACTCCTGTACCTCGTTAGCTTCCTCCATCATGTCTTCCAACTGGTCTTGTAAATCCTGCAAGTCCAAAGCAAACAGTCTCCATTTTCAGTATAAACACTTTTAACAGGGAAAAGTTTAATTTTAATGAGACGCTGACCGTGTGCTATCAGGATGAAAACAGCTATATGTCTCATCGTGACTGGGTAAGCTGTCTAGGATTATCTCTATCCATCACTCCATCCTCTAAGATCTCACCTGCTTTTGGTTAAATTCAATTCACTTTTATTCGTTTAAGTAAAAACCCAAGCCACCCAAAGAGAAATGCATGATATTAAACCCCATCATAAGTAAAAAAATAAGTAAATTCCAATATAATTTATTTGGTTTACCAGCTAGGTCTTCTGATAAGCTGTTTCAAACAGGATTCCTCTCGTTAGCTGGATTTATTTACTGCCAACCCTCTAATGCATTTATTAAAATGCACACAGCCTATTTGGAAAGAAATTAGACCATAAAGACACAGAGAGATGTGTTGGTACCCATAATAAAGATGTATAACAAAATAAAATAGAATAACCAAATACAAATATAACATGGGACATGTGCCCATTTCTTTTAACAATGACTAACAGACTAAAGTAAAGGATTTTTGGGGAAGCAAGGTTGTGTTTTCATCAGTCAAAACGACAATTGTCCATGCAACTTCCTTGTTTTTTGTGGGTTTTTTACAATGCCAGTATCCCCTACTGAATAAATTAGATCAAAATATATAGCTCATATATATTTCTATTAATTAGAAATATATATTAAGAGATTAAGAGATCAATCAATGATAAGAAAGTGTTAAGAAACTGCTGCCGTGTTCTCACTAGAACTAAGAAATCAGCCTGGTTCTGAAGTCCTACCATTGGCTCCCTGTAGCTCAGAGAATAGACTTCAAAATGTTAGTCTATAAATCACTGAATAAATCAGCACCTCAAAACATAACTGGTTTGTTGTCAGTCTATCAACCTCCCAGACCATTCAGGTCTTCTAGTTCAAGTCTACTCTGTACCCCCAGAACTAGAATCAAACACAGAGAAGCAGCATTTAGTTCCTATGCTCCACTTATGAAAAGCGGTTACATTATATTTTTCAGTGTAGGGAGAGCTGCAGATTTAAGGTGAAACACATTTACTGGGATTACTGGGATGGATGGATGGATGGATGGATGGATGGATGGATGGATGGATGGATGGATGGATGGATGGATGGATGGATGGATGGATGGATGGATGGAT
>NW_015153729.1:0-1264 GCF_000732505.1 Cyprinodon variegatus | reverse complement strand
AAATGGCTGCAGACCAAAAGGCTGCAGACCGAAAGATTGCAGACCAAAAGGATGCAGACCAAATGGCTGCAGACCAAAAGGCTGCAGACCGAAAGGCTGCAGACCAAAAGATTGCAGACCGGAAGGTTGCAGACCAAAGGTCTGCAGACAATGTCCAGTTGTAAAAGTGATGCGTTTCGACAGCATGTCCAAATATACTCACATTCTCTTCTGCTTTAGGACTCTCATTGCTTTCTGTTTCACCATATTCTGCATTCAAAATTCAAAACAAATAAAACATCAATGTTTGATGCGTTTTCTTTATAAAGTGAAGCGATTTGAGGACATTTCCATACCTTGGAGGGCCCTTCTCTCATCTTTTTCAGCTGATCTTTGTACTTCAGGAGCTCAGCATCGAGCCTGCCTATTTTCTTTTCAATGGACTCTGCCCTGGCATCCACCTGAGAGGGGATGAGATCAATTAGAGGTAATGATTGTCAGCATCCTGGGTTTAAAATCAGACGCTTTTGTGAGTATGTGTGCATTAGAGGTAAAAGCTTTTTTTTTTTTCAAATAATTGAGGTGAACAAACACATCAATCTTCCACATCCCAGCAGCAGGGTCGAGCGTAAAAGGACACTTTGTTTGTGTTATATGCCAGCGGGAGGAATTGACAGTAAGGTGCAAGGTAATTAGCCAGGTATTGACCGGATTTCTGTGGCCGTGTTAGCCAAGTAACGCCATCGTTGGTCACATAATGCAGTCATAAACAACAATACCTCTCAGGCTAACTACTCACAGTGCTGATACAGTCCGACAGGTTCGGCGGAGGCGCTTTGGGCTTCCCGCGACCGAATATTCTGTTCATCTTCAAAACCTTTCACGACCGAAGAGCGTTCAGGTTTTGTGTGGGTGTGTGTTTTCTTTTTACTACACAATAAACATCAAACGGAGAGGATTCCTGCATTGGAAACACCCGGAAATAACGGTCCGCAGGCAAATCGACATGATTGGTTGGTGAAGAGATGCTGACCAATCAGCGATTAGATCAGCTGCTCCCATCTAGTGGTGAGGCGAGGCACTGCAGGGTTTAAGGAAAACCTTTTGTCCCAACAAAAATCATCTATCATCTGTCTTTGTTAGTTCACCTCTGCAACGAGGCTGACACGAAGAGAAGGTTTCAATCAAGAATTTTAGTATCTATCTATCTATCTATCTATCTATCTATCTATCTATCTATCTATCTATCTATCTATCTATCTATCTATCTATCTATCTATCTATC
>NW_015153728.1:6676-8443 GCF_000732505.1 Cyprinodon variegatus | reverse complement strand
CCCAGCACCCACGGGGCCTGATCCGGATTATTTTTCTCCCCCTTCTTCTGAATGTGGTGTGGTGGATTTTTTTTTTTATGGGAATAGGGGAGACCTTTTTCCCTTCCATTCACCTCCACCCACCCGATTCAGAAAGGGGGTCCCTGCCTTCCTCAGGTCTAAGAGGAAAAGCAGGGGCTCCAGTATTTGGTCGACTGGTAGATATATATATCTTTGACAAAGACTTGATATTAAAGGTTTAATTTCAAATCATTGATTCATTTAATATAACTGTATTGTTTTTGCTTTGAATCTTGTAGGATTCTTAAATGTAAACTCTCCCGACTGTGGGTCTGGCTCTGCAGCTGAGTTGGCAGGTACAGCTATTTCTGACTCTTGCTGATTTACAAAAGACAAAAGTGCATTTTAAATATAACATGTGTTTCTTGTAAAATATTTCAGAGATTTTATTGCATGTTTCATATCCCAGTAAATCTGTTTTATCTTTACTTTTATCTTAACTGTAGCTGTCCTAACTTCTCTGTGCTCTGCTGAAAAACACACAGCATTAAAATGTCGACTAATATAATGATGCTAGAGAAACTAATTTTCAAGTCAACTCTGAAGGACTTTAAAATCTCAGTAATTTGGGATCTCTACAACTGTTGCAGTCTGGTAAATTTCTGTTAAATAACAAAAAGATAAATAGGAGTTATTTTTTTACCTTTAACTGTAGGTCATTATCCTCTGAGGAGCTGAGAGGAATTGTTTTTTTTTAAACTAGTGAAGAAGAACAAAACATTTAATAACAGAGTTCAGTCAGAATTAATGCCTTTTAATACTAACCTGCACAGCATAAACACTCTGCTGCTGTTTATTTTGTTTAAGCTCAGTTGTCTAAAGGCTTTTTTGGTGGCATCTCTTTTTTCTTTTTTTTAAACCAACCTGTCTATCTCAGGTGAAGTTCTGGCTTCAGGTAAACTGGTTCTACTGGTTCTCCTTTACCTCCCTCCATCTCAGAGCCTGTTTTCTTCAGACCTTCGTCTGTCCTCTGCTTCGCCTAAAGTCACAATAAGATTACTTTGTTTTATATTAAAAACTGAAGTTTAATGTTTCACAGTCTGTTTCTGCTCTCTGTGGTTTTTAGAAAATGTTCTGCTTTTATTCCAGAGGAGAGTTTAGTTTTACTAAATAGGAAGGAAAATCTTCAGGATTATTAGATTATTGTCTGAAACAGTCGGCATGAGGAGCAGCTGATGTTTGTTCTTCACTAAACCACAGCTTTAAATCCAACTATATGCCTAAGTAACAGCAATGTATCCACTTTCTGTGGAACCCTTTCAAATAAGATGACCTCATTATATAAAATGTTATTTTTCCTGGCATTAAATTGTGTGATGTTTTATTTGAATATTTAATCAATTAGATTGATGGTTTAGAAACACAGCAGGTCCAGAGGTACAGATTTTCAGAGGTTCAGAGGTATGATATCTTCACATTATACAGAGTTGAAGTATTGCAACTCTCTATTTTCAGAGTTGCAATATTCAAGAATCTGTTCTTTCTGTTTTTTTTTATTTGTTTTTTTTTACCTTAGATATAGTTTAGTATCACATTTATTTCTGTAAAAGAGGGAAGCAGCTATTGTATCCTAAGTGTGTGAATCACTGAATGTAAATGTATCTTCATGCTGTGTGTTCTTGGCTGCAGCTCCAGGTCTGTGAGCTGATGTGAAGTGAGCAGCATGGATCAGTGTGAGGACAGAGAGGACAGAGTCCCTCCCTCTAA
>NW_015153728.1:0-1486 GCF_000732505.1 Cyprinodon variegatus | reverse complement strand
TGAAAAACACACAGCATTAAGATGTCGACTAATATAATGATTCTAGAGAAACTAATATTTTGGTCACCTCTGCAGGACTTTAAAATCTCAGTAATTTGGGATCTCTAGAACTGTTGCAGTCTGGTAAATTTCGGTTAAATAACAAAAAGATAAAACAGAGTTATTTTTTACCTTTAACTGTAGGTCATTATCCTCTGAGGAGCTGAGAGGAATTGTTTTTTTAAACTAGTGAAAAGGAACAAAAATTTAATCACAAAGTTTAGTCAGAATTAATGCCTTTTAATACTAACCTGCGCAGCATAAACACTCTGCTGCTGTTTATCCTGTTTAAGCTCATTTGTCTAAATGCTTTTTTGGTTGCATCTCTTTTTTTTTTTTAAACCAACCTGTCTTGTAACTCTTAGTTCAAAATAAAACGTGGAGTAGAAGTAACAGAAGATACGTTTCTGTTGGCTAAATTAAATGAGCGGGAAGGGGAACAAGGATGCAAGTTATTGGTCCCAAGTTGGGACTGTCCCCACCAGTCCTTCAAGAAGTTGAACCTATGTATGCCCTGTGAGTTCAAAGTGAAAGCTCTTGATCTGTTGTCATGGTTTCTGTCCCTCCCTTAACTCCTCCCACCTGCCCAGCCTCCATCTCAGGTGAACTTCTAGCTGCAGGTAAACTGGTTCTACTGGTTCTCCTTTACCTGCCTCCATCTCAGTTTGTTTTCTTCAGACCTTCGTCTGTCCTCTGCTTCGTCTAAAGACACCGTAAGATTACTTTGTAAAAATAAAAGCTGAAGTTTAATCCTTTAACAGTCTGTTTCTGATCTCTGTGGTTTTTAGAAAATGTTTTGCTTTTATTCCAGAGCAGAGTTTTAGTTTTACTAAATAGGAAGGAAAATCTTCAGGATTATTAGATTATTGTCTGAAACAGTCGACATGAGGAGCAGCTGATGTTTGTTCATCACTAAACCAACAGCTTTAAATCAAACTTTCATTTTCTCCTTTAATGTCAATGTAACAGCAATGCATCCACTTCCTGTGGAACCCTTTATAATAAGATGACCTCATTATATAAAATTTTATTTTTCCTGGCATTAAATTGTGTGAAGTCCAGAGGTTCAGATTTTCAGAGGTATTTCTTCACATTATACAGAGTTGAAGTATTGAAACGCTCTATTTTCAGAGTTGTAATATTTTGACTTCAAATATTCAAGAATCTGTTTTTTTTGTTTTTTTTTTGTTTTTTTTTACCTTACATATAGTTTAGTATCACATTTATTTCTGTAAAAGAGGGAAGCAGCTATTGTATCCTAAGTGTGCGAATCAGTGAATGTAAATGTATCTTCATGCTGTGTGTTCTTGGCTGCAGCTCCAGGTGTGTGAGCTGATGTGAAGTGAGCAGCATGGATCAGTGTGAGGACAGAGAGGACAGAGTCCCTCCCTCTAAAACCACTCTGTGTGGAGAACATGAGGACCAGAGCAAAGCTCAGAGGTCAGAT
>NW_015153727.1:6979-8454 GCF_000732505.1 Cyprinodon variegatus | reverse complement strand
ATAGATAGATAGATAGATAGATAGATAGATAGATAGATAGATAGATAGATAGATAGATAGATAGATAGATAGATAGATAGATAGATAGATTTTGACTTTTGTTTAAATTAATGATACCCTTCACCTGACATCCTTGGGCTGTCTGTTTGTGCCCTTGTAAGGAGAATATAAAAAAAAACATGACAATTCCAAGACAAGGGTTTATATACTATGGACAGGCCAGTCAGTGGGCTTTTTTAAAAGAGAAGTCTCAGAAATCTTTAAAAAAGTAGTCAGTGTTTATTCACTATAACCTGTACAGCCAAAAGTCATGCAACCATCGTGTTCCTATCCTGTTTTCCAAATGTGCTGAGCTTATTTAGCTAAACTTGTGTTTTCGAGTGGAGACGATTTGCTGACAGGAGGGTGACAGATTTCTTCTGAATGATGCACTGGATGAAGAGAGGAAGGAAGAATGTGGGAAATGAAGGATGAGAGACTTGGAAAGATTACAGCGAAGGGAGAGCAGGAGGTGAAACGTAGAAGTTTGCACACACCATCTGTGCATCAAAGGTGCAGCTCCGCCAGCTTGCATTAACAATAGAAGACTGTGTTGTGATTGCTTCTGCTGTCTTGAATTTAGATGGTCTCATTTCCACATCGGGGAAAGAAGCCCTGCCTCTGTTTTATATGTTTTGGCTTTAATCTAACAGTATCTGGACATGAGTAAACAAATTTGCTTTGTTGTTTTGATTTTTGAAACCAAAATTGGGGCTTATACAAGAAAAGGAAGCACCACTGCCAACTTTATTTTAAAAAGTTTTATCTGCCTATGAGTAACAATGCTCCTTAACAGTGAACTTAAAGTGAACAGAACAAACATCTATTGCAGAACGGACTCAAAGACCAGAACTGGTCTGCATAACTGAACAAATACTTACAAATTTGCAACTCATAATAGGCCTTTTCAAGCAGAGTTGGACAAGCATGACTTACTGTTTGATTAAATAAGAAAAGGATGGAAACTACAATAGAATGTGAAATTAGAAAGTCTGTTCAAAATTAGCAATTAATTAAGTTTGACTTATTTGATACATAAAAAGTTGGATGACCTCTATGTTTATTTAAAATAAAAAATTAAATAATTCAATTTTTTAACTAAAATAATTTTTCTCTTCATGGAAACAGGAACAGGGACTTGACTCATAATACTGACAGCTTTTACAGGAGGAGTCAGAGCAGACTCTTCTGGCTGAGAAGACTGGGTACTTTTGGAGTGCAGGCAGCGCCCTCACAGACCTTCTATGACTGTGTGTTGGCATCAGCAATTTTCTATTTTTATTTTTATTTCCCCCTTGATCTAGTGCAGGCGATGGAAGACAGAAGGACTATAGCTAAAACAACATCACTGATGAACAATGTGTCCCATGCATGAAGCTGTTGCTGAATTTGAGGGCTCCTTCACTCACAGACTGCTGCATCCTAAATGCACAAAG
>NW_015153727.1:0-1699 GCF_000732505.1 Cyprinodon variegatus | reverse complement strand
TTCTTCATAAAATTATTTGAAACCCCACCTCCTCTTGTCATTGTTGTGCCACTATTGACCCTCACTGTTTTATGCGCCGTGTGAGCTTAAAAACATTATAGGTTTTGAGTTAATTCACTGTTGCACAACATGTCCTCTAACTAACAGCTTTTAATGATTTTTAGAACTGCAACCCAGCTTTTTGTTTTAAGCCGTATTGATCTAATCACCTCATTCTAAATCTTCAGACTCTGCAGGAATGATCTACCTACCTGCTCTACTGCCTCAGTTATGGAACAACATCTGGTCATACCTCACTTTTTTAATTACATGGAAAGTTTTGCTATTCTCTTGGGTCTAATAATGATGTTCAAGCACAAGGAACATAGTCGCTGAAAAAAGTACTAAAATAATTCAGCATGTCCTCTTTTAATTTATGTACTTTACGTGTCATGGCATGATACAACCAGAAATTTGACAACGTTACCAGTGCAAGATTTATGTCTCATATTCAGTTTCACTGACTGGTGGCAATTTTTAGCAACAGAAACATAAATCAACCATTAACGAATGTTTGATCCAAATACAGTGTCATAATGTTTTTCTGCCACTTAGGGGCAGCATCAGCAACACAGTTCAAAATAGTTTGTTTGTTAGTCTTTCGTTGGTTAATAATATAGTTTTTAAAGGTTGTTTAAAATACAACAGAATGCATAAATTTTCATATTCTTCCACATATATATGAAGGGATCCAAACCAAAGTCCTCAAGGGCCCATAGTCCCTAAAATATATGACTTCACAATGTGTAGTGAAGTTAGACAAAGGCCCAGGAGCATTTTTTTTTTATTTAGCTTTGTTGGAGCAGTGGCATATCTAAAAATATAGGAAATCTCTATTTGAGGACTAACTTAGCACAGCATTACAACAGATGCATATTCTTAAGTATTCAGAATCAACTTTATTTGCCAAGTTTGTGGAAACAAGGATTTTGACATCATCTCCACTTTCATTTGATCACAAAATTAGAAGTATAAATATTAAAAAAGGAAAGGTAAAATATGATTGTGTTCTATAAAAGTAAGTGGAACTGATTAGAAAATGGCATTTAGGGCATTTTGCAGGTTTGATGTTAACTAAAAGTGATCTATAAAATGTTTGGGTATTAAAAAAAAGTTCTTAGACACTTATTTTTGACATATGAAGATGGATTGATCCACACATCAACAATTTTAGAATAACCCTTCTGTGATGGCATGTACAGACACACAATTGATGGTCAGGTAATTTTTTTCAGTTAAATACATCATTTTAGGCCTGGTTTAACTATTGGGGTGCACACCTTTGGTTGACTCATTTTGACACTGCTTGCTTGTTTGCTTTACTTCGAATTTATATACGTTTCATTTCAGCTGCCAGTTCCTGGAATCCTGCCATGTGAATATGGCCGGGCCAGTGAAGAAACGGAGTACCAGCTGCAAAGAGTCTCCTCAATGGCACTGAGACCCAATTGGACTCTTCCACTTGTTTTTTGTTTTTTTGTTTTTTTGCATTTGAAATAGGAGAACTTGATTACTTACTTCTTTTTCTCTCATTGATTTGTTGATTTTGGTATTGTATGGATTGTTTTGGTCTTTTTTTTCTAGCTTTGTTTGGGTAGATGTATGTAATGTCCCCTATTGATTAAAATGGCCTGATCAGCCAGTATATATGTTCCCCTTA
>NW_015153726.1:7457-8458 GCF_000732505.1 Cyprinodon variegatus | reverse complement strand
CCATCCATCCATCCATCCATCCATCCATCCCTCTGAGTGTTATTTTACTCTGAAGTCAGAGTTTTACTCTCTATCCTTAGAGTTATACTATAATACCAAGAGGCCGTCCAATGGGCCACCAGGCTGACTGCATCCTTCTTCTCTGCACTCGTAGCTTTACAGGCCTGTAGATTTTCTCCTGTTTCTGTTTCTGCTCATTTTTCTCTTTGAATGTGAAACCAGCCTGTTAACACCATTCTGGTGTTTTAAATACTTTAAAAGTAGCTGCAGCTGTGCGTAAATATAAATTACGGTGACCAGACGTCTCTGGTTTCCCATTTTGGACCACCTGTCCCCAGCTAAAGCTGTCCTCGCAAATGTCCCAGATTTTACCGTTTTATCCATGAGGGGGGAGCTAGAAGCAGACACACCAAAGATACATCTTTTGTCATTACATGTTTAGATGAATGAAAGATAATCTCTCAGGGCAGAAGAATAATCTGGCCTTTAATAAAGTTATAGTGAAAGCTAACAGGAATATATTTTCTATTCATAGATGCAGCTGTGCTTTTTGTTTTAACTAAGCTGTTATTATGTTGATAGGATGTTAATGTAAAGATTATATGATCCTAGATATTCCTGTTACAAAAATCCACAACAAAAAGACAGAAACTGAACATCTGCTGGATCCTGATGGGGATTTTTTTTAATGGTTCATATTAAATGAAGCTTTTATTTCCGCATGTTTTGATCCCATGAATTTAATAATAATATAGCGCATGTTCTCCTCCAGCTCCAAGGAAGTCGGAGCACAGCAAGACGGGAGGAACAGCGCCGGCTGTAGGCTTTGCTTTGCGCAGGCGGTCTGCAGCAGAGCGGGGCAGGGCGGGGACAGAGGAGGGGGGATTTCAGGTTAACAGGGTAGCGGCGTCCAGCCGGCTGTGATAATAAACGT
This sequence comes from Cyprinodon variegatus, assembly GCF_000732505.1. NCBI lineage: Eukaryota > Metazoa > Chordata > Actinopteri > Cyprinodontiformes > Cyprinodontidae > Cyprinodon > Cyprinodon variegatus. The sequence continues at coordinate 7,524 of NW_015153726.1, read as the reverse complement.
CCTCGTCTGTTTTAAAACTGGTTCCTCCTCATCTATGCGTACGTTAGCGGCTGTTTCTGTGCATAAC
>NW_015153726.1:4184-6320 GCF_000732505.1 Cyprinodon variegatus | reverse complement strand
AAAATCAAATGTAATGATAGAAACCTGTCAGTTAAATAACCTGCTGCTGTCATTCTGCACATCTCTGATGTTGCTGCTATTTTCTAATTACTGTAAAAATGTCCATAGCTGCATATTGGTTATTTATTCCCCAGTTTTATATTGTTAAAACACTTTACAGGATTTTATTATTTTATCTTTTAACTCTTCCCTATTATGTTATTCTTAGACATTTTTCTAAGATCCACATTCGTGTGACCATTTTCTTCTAAATTCTTTCTTTTTTTTTATTTATGCTGAGATTTTCGTAGAAAGATATAAGTAAACCTAAACAATATATGTATTAAAAATATGTCTCTTTAAGTATCTATTATTTATCTTATGTTATACAATATATCTATTATATTCAACAACTAAAAGTTGTTTTTTTGTTGTTGAATACAAATTGCGCTAAACAGCAATTAAAAATTAAAATCCTATCAGATTTATAGCCCCCCCCCTGCAGATCTATTAAAATCTGTCCTTAAATTAAAGCCAAACCCATTTATACAGCAACAGATAAAAACCTTTAGATAAATCAAACTTTATACAAACTTCTATTGAACTGATCTTCCAATATTCACCACTGTTCGGCGCCAAGTAACCTTTCCTCTGATCACGGAGCAGCTGGCTTCCTTGGTCTCGCAATGAATCCTGGGAAAACCAAGGATAGCGAGGATACATCGGACCCGTCCTTCAAATCAGGCAAAAAGAAGGACGCATTTTAAGGCCGTATAACGAGGACTCTTGGAATCCGACCGGACCTCGGCGCCGCGCTGTGATGTAATCGACCTTTAAATCTGGCCTTCAGAGGACGCAGCCCATGAATTCAAACAGAGCAATTCTCTCACACTGAGAGTTAAAGGTTGGGATGTTTCTAACTCAGATCCCACAGAGCTCAGTGGTGCAGAATGAAAGTATTACATTTACAGAAAGAAAATTTGTGTTCAGTAAATTTCCTATTTATAGTTCATTTTAAACATGATTAACACCAGAATCCATGTTTGGAACAAACATCATCCAAGAACTCCAGATTCTTTAGTTTTTACTCAAACCTTTAAGGGAAATTCATCCAAGAGGTTATTTCTAGATTAATGGAATAACTGATCTTCTTCAGCTGCAGCTCCTCTGTAGCAGGAGGAGGTTTTGCAGTAGAAGCTTGAATGGCCGAGCTGCTCTATCTGAGACGATAACCTGAGCTGCAGCTTGAATCTGCCTGTGGTTGCTTTGCAGCTGCAGCTGTGCATCTCCACCAGTTCCTGGTCGGACGGTTTCTCCCTGGACACAGTGGGAAGTTACGGCTGCGTCCGCTGTCCTGCCACCAACATGGACTTCCTGGTAAGTTCCTCAATCCTCCGCTGTCTTTTACGTCAGCGGGTTCCTTCGTTCAACCTTCTCCTGTTCTCTCTGCAGGTAGGCGTTAGCATCCAGATGAGTAGCTTTAACCTGACCAGGATCGTCACTTTAAGTCCTTTCTACACCCTGGTGAACAAGTCCTCGTATGAACTGGAGGTGGGGGAGTTGATTAGCCAGACGTCCATCAGGTGGCACTACATCCCTTCCTCTGAAGTAAGCTAACCTTCCTATTAAAGTTTTACCAGCAGATCTGGTCTGATTATATCTGATCAGGACCCAAAGAAAAACCTTCAGCTTTTCCTGATCTCTGGAAGGTTGAGACGTTCTTTTGAAGGCGTTCTGTTGTGTTCCAGTACATCCCTCTGTGGCCGGAGAACTCCTCCAAGAAGCTGTGCGTCCGTGTGGTTGGATCGTCATCCAATTCCAAGTTCTTCTTCTTCAGTCAGCAGGACAACGGCACCCTGCTGAGCATGGACATGGTCTGTGTCCCATCTCTTCATCCCTGCCTTTAACATAGTTTGGTTCTCTTACCTCAGGCTGTCATTGCAGTGTGGAGGGATCATCGTGGACATCAACGTCTCCAACCACTCCACCATCATCAGCTTTAGTGATTATTATGACGGAGCAGCCCCCGCACTGTTGATTAACCACACACCCTGGGCCACCATCAGCTACAGACAGAGGTCAGAGAACACAGTCTGCACAAACACTAAGAGATGAGATGCTAGAGCTCCTACAGTAGATGACGATGATGGGTAGCCT
>NW_015153726.1:0-1296 GCF_000732505.1 Cyprinodon variegatus | reverse complement strand
GAACCCTGACCAACCCCAACCAACCCTAACCAACCCCAACCAACCCTAACCAACCCTAACCAACCCTAACCAACCCTGACCAACCCCAACCAACCCTAACCAACCCCAACCAACCCTAACCAACCCTAACCAACCCTAACCAACCCTGACCAACCCCGACCAACCCTGACCAACCCTGACCAACCCTGACCAACCCTAACCAACCCTAACCAACCCTGACCAACCCTAACCAACCCTGACCAACCCTGACCAACCCTAACCAACCCTGACCAACCCTAACCAACCCTAACCAACCCTGACCAACCCTAACCAACCCTAATCCTGACCCTCCATGTTTAGCTTGTATGTGGGTTCCTGAGCGTCACGTTTTATGGATTAGAGCCAAACCGATCAAAACCAACATTGTTTTTCATGCAGTTAGAATAGAATATTTTCTCCGGTGGACGAAGACGCCGCTGTAGGGACCAGATCTGCTCGGGGCCCCACCCCTACTCATGACATCATCATATGGCAACTACACAGGGACAAACTGTATTGCACCCGTTTCTTAAGGATCAAATCTCAACATATAATTCCCAATATTTGCTATTATTTTAACTTTTCTAAAGTAGTTAAAGTAGAAAACAATCATTATCAGTATGAAGGAAACCTCGGCCTTCTAAGACAGACTGAGTTCTGCCGCTTAAAAAGAAGACTCTAAAAGTCTCGCTTATTTTTATTCTTTTAATTAAGATCGGAGGACAGAGGAGGACAAATGGAATATCTTAAAAAATGACTTTCTTAGAGATTTTAGACAAATAAAACAGTTATTCTGCTTTTAGAAAACAAACGGTTGTTGTTGACACAAAGATAAAGTAGCGTAGCTAAATATGGCTAACTGAGCGAGCTAACCTGTTAGCTAGTGAGCACAGCTAGCCACAGCGCTACCCAGCTCTCCCCCTTTATACCATAGCCTCACAGTTACTTTGTTCACCAGAAACAGATTTTTATTCAGTTTTGTTATCAGTCAGGAAAAACGTTGTCGTTCTTTAAACACGCTAACGCTACAGATGCTCCCGACTCGGCACCCTGACGATGCGTGATGTTATTATCGTTGTCTGGGCAACCATAGTGTTTTACTTTGTGTGGCAACGTTCATCCAATCATGTAGTGCAGAGGTGAAGGATTAGCGGACCGGGGATCCTGATCCACCTGCTGCCAGATCCAGACTCACCGGATTTAAAACATTTATATGTTGTCTAACTTCACTTGCTCCTCTTCTCCTGTTAATACGGTAAAGCCCTGGGGAGCGTCCGG
>NW_015153725.1:8243-8459 GCF_000732505.1 Cyprinodon variegatus | reverse complement strand
TTTAGGTGGTGATTAAAAGCTTCAAGTGAGTTTGTCTCCACACAGAAAGGTTGAGAGATTATTGCTAGCAGCAGATCTGTCCACGGAAGTAGAGGTAAACTAGGGTGACCATATTTTTATTTGGGAAAACCATGACACCTAGGAGCGGGGTGGTGGGTGGGGTGTGATCTCTGTTCCCATGCATAGAGATGTCTGTGGCATGCACTCACTTAACAT
>NW_015153725.1:0-2747 GCF_000732505.1 Cyprinodon variegatus | reverse complement strand
TAGCAAGACTGTGGAAAAATGTCAAATCAGTTTTTTTGTTTGACAGCTATTCCAGATATAAAAATGAAAAAAAAAAATTTTACGAACTAAGAGTCAACATTTTCATAGTTTTCTAAAACATTTCTACAGAAACCCGCAACAATTGACCTTGTTTCTTGTCATCATGTTTTATTTTGCAATATTTCATTCAAGTTAACTAATTTTCTTTTTTTTCAGCAATGTTGGAAAAATCCATTTTAAGGATATAGGTCCACTTTGACAGTGGATAGAAAATGAAAATGTAAAGTCACATTCTGCTGCACACATTTCTATCTCTCGTTCTGGTTAACTTTCCTTGTCCAGACTGGATCCAAACCCAGCCAATGGAAATAGGGGTTCATATAAAGTCTAACGAACAGAATCTGTCCTCGTTGTACTGGTTTGATTCCAGGCAGGTAATGGTAGAAGAGGATAAAAGTGTTTGAGGTCGAGGCCTGTATTGCTGCTGGAAGGGGACTCGAACCAGAAACTTTTTAAAACTAATAAAATGCTAATAAAAAGCATCATACTGTAAAGGTAGTAAATAAATTTAATCTGGAAACCTGAATCTAGATTTCAGATAATTTATTATGAGCTTGCAATTCCTCTGTCATCCACCAGGGGGTGGTGCAGCAACTTTTAATTTAGTCTTTTATCAGTAGGGAGTTCAGTAGATGAGTTTGTTCTAGGGTCAGAATCAGGCGTTTTTCTGATAAAATCTGTCCAATAAGCTGTGATGTCTTTATCTTAGCTTTCTTTCCCTTTTCCAGACAATGGCTCCAACATCTACAGGAAGCCTCCCATCTATAAACAGGGTGAGCTCTTGTTTCTCTCCGTCTCCTCTCTAAGAAGCTGTTGTTCCTGTTGTTGTCACTCAGCTGCTTCCCATCGCTCCGCAGACCTTCACAAACACTCGGAGGGAAGCGGGGTCATTCAGTCCGCCAAGTTTCCTGCCGCCCAGCCTCCAGACCCCAACCAGCCCTCCAAGATTGAGACAGAATACTGGCCCTGCCCGCCGTCACTGGCTGCCATGGGTAACACACTCACACTCACACACACACAGTGTGATGGTGAGCAGATTTTACACCAAGGCTGACGTTTTGCAGAGATCGAGTGGAGGAAGAAAAAGCTGCAGGAGGAAGGTGATCTGGAGGAGGAGACAGAAGAAGAGCAGCCGCAGCAGGAGCTGGAGAAGGTTTGCCATCCTCCCTCTTGTTTTTGCTCTAACCCATTCACTACCAACCCCAGTTTTAACCCATTCACCTGGACAAGTGACCAAACATTGAAAAACAATTAGGTTTAAATCTTTGGCATTTTCACTATTATATCGTCATTAAAAATCCACCTGCTTCCCAGAAGACATCTTCAGTTTTGGCTTTTCTGTCAGTGTGAGGTAGAGGCAGCTGCTGCTCTCAAACAGGGGAGGCTCAATGATATTAAATACATCCAAACGTCACATATCTTTTTTAAAAATGCTGAAATAGATCAAACTCGTCACTGCAACGGGTGAAAATAGCTGCTGTGATGCGGTTGGAAATAAAAAAACCACACCAAGAGGTTCGGCAAACTGATTAAATGATCACTTTTCCAACCCGACTCATGAGGAAAGCTTCCTCTGAAGTATGTTGTCTAATCAGCATCGAGCAGCGAGCTTCCAGACCTGCTTCATAGACCCTCTGAGAGCTTTAGAAAAGGACATTTTAGAGCATGTTTAATGCAGTTCAATTACTATATTTAAAAAGTTTGTAAATGCATTTACCGATAATTTTACAAAATTTACTGCCTGGTATTCAATGAGAAATGGGCACTGCTGTGTGGATAAGTAAAAATCCTCCATACATTCAACCTGAAGCCTCAAGATTTCTAATTTGAAAGAGTGACATGTTGCTGGTGAAGATTCTCAGTCATCATGGTCATAGTCATTCCAAAAAAAGTTAGAAAACAATCACTGGACTTCTCTTCCAAGTTTGAAGACGATTCAATTTGCATGTTTTCTAAACAAAAGCAAGGCTTTGTTGGGCTGCTGCATAAAACCTCGAACTCAACGCTATTTCTGACATTTTGAATTGAAAAAGCTTCTTGGATGGGAAGAGAAACGTCTTCAAACTTGGAAACAAAGTCCAGTGGATTGTTTTTAACTTTGCTTTGGAAAAAAAAAAGGCTGATGTTTAAGTTGTTTCTTTGGGTCCAAAAGTTCCACCATGAAAAGAAACGGTACAAATGCACCATTAAGAAGCTAAACATTGACATTCCTACCTGTTTCGGTCTTACAGATCAAGTCCAACCTGGGCCGTTTGATCCTGAAGGAGGAGAAGGAGAAAGGCGTTCCCATCAAGAGGAAGACCCAATCGCTGCCCGACAGAACCCACATGCACACCAGTGAGTCCAGTCTCATCACAGGACTCTGTTTCAGCTGAAAGTCCTCCTAGAAACCACTCTGCTTCCTTTTCCCCCAGCAGGCTTATCAGCTGCTGCATCCAAGTCCCCCTCACGCTCCGCCCTGACCAGAGTAAGTGTCACCGTCTGTCTTCAGGACAATAGATCTCTGCCAACATGGCTGCTGCTTTTCTCCTGAATCTGGCCTGTTTGGTTCTTCTTAGATGCAGTCAGCAGAGTTCTCCACAGATGGAGATAAAGAAAAGCCAGGTGAGAATCATCCATCCGTCCGTCCATCCATCCATCCATCCATCCATCCATCCATCCATCCATCCATCCATCCATCCATCCAT
>NW_015153724.1:5080-8492 GCF_000732505.1 Cyprinodon variegatus | reverse complement strand
TTTAGCCAATAGTAACTCAGGTTGAGTGCTGCTGTCTGTGTTTTGAGCCAATCTTTCTGCTCCCAAGTCCCGCCTATCGGTCTAACATCATTGGATCTGTCCCTTTAAGACCTAATTCTCTATTTACTGCGTACAGAGTAGCTACGTGGTTGGAGGAGAGACACAGCAGCACTCACTTAATTAGTTCTCATTAATTTAACACAGTCTCAGTGAAAGAAACAGCAGGACATTCTAGAATTATCCTTTTTCTTGTGTACGAGTGAATGCTGGAGCAACTCGCTCCCACTGCTTGCTATTGTGTTTAACCTGCATTTTAGATATGCTGTCACCATCATCTGCCTGACGCTGCCTGAGTCCTCATCCACGATGTGGGCTGGCAGGATATACATCTGCTTTGTATGTGCCTGGCTCCTTATACTGCCTGTTTTGCCAGTGGTTGTGCCATCATTTGCCTGGACCTTTGCCATAGGCACTCGACATTCATAAGGACATCATCTTCCAGCCTCGCCGGAGATACATCCACAGTGGGTCCAATGGGCATTTCCACCACAACAGCTCTACAGCAAAAGATTACATCTGGTCCAGGGCTCGACAAATCCACTCTCAGTGGGTTTCTTTACATTAGTTAACCCAGTGGCTCAGGTCAGGGAGGAGGTGGATCGAAGGTCTCGCTGTATCTGTGCCCATCTAAGTCATTTGAATCTACTGTCCGTTAGGTGTCTGCTCCCAATCCAACCATCTGTGCTACTGTGTACCAACCCACTAAACGAATAGCGGCTTTTTAAATGACTTTGCTGCTTTCCTCAACCATCTAACCTCTCTTCTCACCAAACATAACAATGCTTGGTGATTCCAATATCCACAAGGATAATATCAGTTTACCTCTCACCAAACGCTTCACAGCGTGTCTAGAGCGTTTCGGATGTCAGCAACATAACACTATTCCCAAACTCCAAAGGACATATTCTGGACCTAATCTGCTGCTCTGAAATCACCCCTCTTGACATTACAGGGGATGAACTCCCCAAAACTGACCACTTTCTCCTCTCATTTTCAATGAAACTTTGTCTGTTCACCTCTAAAACATCACGCCTCTTCTCATTCTGGAATTTAAAGAACATTAAACCTGTCGCTCTTGCTTCACTTATCGTCTCCTTCTGTTTCCCTGACATTCACAATCTACCCACCCCTAATGATGGTTTTTTATTACAACAATGGTCTCCAGAGAATCCTTAATCCACAAACTGTAGTTTGTGGACTTCCTGATAGTAAAGAATTACAATAATCCCACCTTACAGTAACAAATGCATGGACTAGTTTGTCAGCATCACCCCTGGACAGGATATTTCTATTTTTTGCAATATTACGCAGATGAAAGAAGGAAATTCTAAAACTGAATCCAGGAGCAGAAAGTTTACAATCATCCAGGTTTTTATGCCTTTAAGACATGCCTATAATCTATGTAATGGGTTAGCCTCATCTGAATTCTAGAAGCTTTCTTTAACTAAATGTTTATCCAGAGCAGAACATTTCTGGAACCAACAGCTTCCTCTCATTAATCTTCTGGTTCCTTCTCTTCTGGATACAGGACCGGCCTATTTTACGTCTCTAACAAAATATGCTAAAGGAGAAGAGGAAAAACCTTTACTTTCCATTCACTGCTGATACTTTATCATTCAGACACAAATATATAAATATTTAATAGAAATTCTAAAAGGGCCATAACTGCCATTAAGAACAACAGGTCATGTCCTCTGTGTTTGTTTGTTTTTTAATACATTTTGCATAAATTGTGATATTATAAACTAAAAAAAAAAAAAATACACTTAAACTGACTGTAGAATGAAGATCTAGATCTCCCGCCAGACTCCAAGGTGTTTTATATTTAAAGAGCCCAGATTAGCACGACTACCTAATAAAAAAGTAGTTTGGGGTTTGGGCATACGTGCTTCGCACCATCAATACCCACTGTCGCTATGGTAACTGCCACAGATAGGCTATGTGACAAAGTGGTTTAGTTTGTGTTTGCCACTCGTTGGTGACTTCATCATTCACGGCAGTCACTGGAAGAGGAGCACATCAAGCTACAGGCGGAGAGCAGTTTAAGTTGTTGATGATGGTGAGAAAAACATTTTCATGAGGAAATATTTCAGCCCAGCGAGCTGCTCTGACAACAAAGGAACATCGAACTAAAGTTTATCTAACTTTGTCACTACTGGTCATCAAGCAATTTCCAGCAGTTGAATCAACATTCATTATACAACTGATATGGTAGCGACGTCTGGAACTGAAAATGAAACATTTATTCAGTGTTGATTTCTCAGTGTTGCATGATGTTATGCGCGTCGGGCACATTAATTATTTATTTATTTATTTTTCCTTCCAGTGTTGCATAGACCTTAGTTGAATAAATTATTTTTTAGAGTCTTGATAATTCTTTTTTCTTTTGTACATCGATTACATTAATCTGCGTGATATTGGTCCTCCTATAAGTAGGCTGGGTGTGAACCTGTTAGTCTCTCTCTCTCTCTCTCTCTCTCTCTCTCTCTCTCTCACTTACAGTCTTCTGAGCGATCCACCGTCACAGAGAGCGTGTCCTGACACGATGCGCACGTCTCCTGTCATTGTTAGCCGCCGCTGACCTCTCCAGCCTGCCATTTGGTGTTTTTCGTTAGCCTTTGTTTTTTGCTGATTTTTTGTAACTTTGTCCTGGTGGGACCGGTTGTCCTGTTTTTTATTTCTATTAGATTTTTTAACCGTTAGTTCCTTACTAGCAGAGGTTTCGACGACCTTGTATAGGGTTAGCCGTCTGCTGTAACGTTTTGTTTCTTTGGATTGGCTCACCAGGTCCAACTTTATGTTCATACTTTGGGTTTTTTTTTTTTACTTTTTTCTTTCTTAGAGTTTTTTTTTGGACACGGGGAACTGGGGGAAAAAATCAGACTGTCTGTTTTTGTCTCTTTGCAGAAAAACAAAACACCTGATCTAAAAAGAAGTTCCAGAGATTAAGAATAAAATATTTCTTTTGAACCTCATGTTTGTCTCGTGTCCTCAAATATGTTGTGGCCTGGGTGGTCGTAACACATAAAAAACAGTTTTATATTTCTGCTGGAACTCAATGGAACAAGACGGTGTATAGCAGACCCTGCAGGACAGGAAGTCAGGCGCAGAAACACAATAAAACATCTGGATAATATTCAAAGTAAATAACTTTCTGTAGTAACTTGCCCTTACTTCAAGAATTCACCAAAAAGCCTCAGAATGCCCCAATTTCATTTACAACTTCTGTAATGTTGTAGACTCCTTTATTTTTTATATTTGCTTAAAGCTACAGTGTGTAATAATTACAGGGATATACAGTCAGAAATGTAATATATTATACATAACTATGTTATTTATCATAATCTACGAG
>NW_015153724.1:0-3833 GCF_000732505.1 Cyprinodon variegatus | reverse complement strand
AAATGAAGGCTAATCATGTTTTGGGTGTACTATTCCTTTAAAGAACATTAAACCTGTCGCTCTTGCTTCACTTATCGTCTCCTTCTGTTTCCCTGACATTCACAATCTACCCACCCCTAATGATGGTTTTTTATTACAACAATGGTCTACAGAGAATCCTTAACCCATTAATTGTGATATTATAAACAAAAAAACTAATTACACTGAAACTGACTGTAGAATGAAGATCTAGATCTCCCGCCAGACTCCAAGGTGTTTTATATTTAAAGAGCCCAGATTAGCAGGACTACCTAATAAAAAAGTAGCTCGGGGTTTGGGCATACGTGCTTAGCACCATCAATAAGCACTATCGCTATGGTAACTTTCACAGACAGGCTACAGTTGTTGTTAGTGAGTCCGTCATTGACGGCAGTCACTGGAAAAGGAGCACATCAAGCTACTAATGCAGGCGGAGAGCAGTTTAAGTTGTTGATAACAGTGAGAAAAACAAAAATTTTCATGAGAAAATATTTCAGCCCAGCGAACTGCTCAGACAACAAAGGAACATCGAACTAAAGTTTATCTAACTTTGTCACTACTGGTCATCAGTCAATTTCCAGCAGATGAATCAACATTCATTATGCAACTGATATGGTAGTGACATCTGGAACTGAACAAGAAACATCTGCTCTCTTCCTGTCATGATCTTGGCACTGATGGTTTGGTTTTTTCCTTTGCTCCTTGCTCTCCTGTCTAATTGGTTCTGCGGCTGATTGTCGCCGATCATTTCCACCTGGTTCCTCTACTTTTTATGTTGTGTGTTTGCCTCCCATCAGCCCTAGGTTATTCGAGCATTTTGGTGAGACATTTTCTAGCAATCTGTAGTTTGTTTTCCTGATTTTTACCAGTTTCTGCCCTGAGGATCTCGAGTTTTGCCTTGCCCCTGTCTGCTCTGTTTGTAGTATCTGCTCTTGGATTCTACCGGCTTCTGAACCTGGAACTGTCTTCTGACTTTGGCCTTGGATTTCCCTTCTGGACTCAGTTGCTGCTCGGCGTCGGCTGGCACCCACTCCACTCATTCTCTAGGAACTCTGGGGCGTCGTCCGCCGCAACTGCGGTCAAACCTCCCTCCTGGATTCTGCTGTGTTCTCCGTGAACGGACTGAACTTTGAATCAGGTCAGTGACTAGCTCCAAGTCGCATTCAGCTCCACATCCAGTCACTGACCTGTATTCTCCCATCCCTGCAGAGATCTGCCCCACAGCAGATGAGCAGCCCCGCGCACCTGTTTGTTTAATAAATGCTTTGAACTTTCCCACTGCCTGTCTCGCCTTGAATTCTGGGTCCAACATTCAGAGATCATTACACTTCCTTATAAGTATGATTCAAGCCACTGTAAAGTTTTAGGTGAAATATTTTATTTGGATAATTTTGCAATTAGAATTTTATGATTTAACGTATCAAATGCCTTTTTGAGATCCAAAAATACTGTGCCTACTATTTCCCCACTGTCTATTGCCAATTTTATTTGTTCAACAAAATAACAGTTTGCTGTATCCGCTGAATAATAAGGTCGGAAGCCAAACTGTAGAGGATGTAGGTTTTTATAATACTGTATGTACGCCATTAACTAATTGGAGACTATTTTTTCTAACACCTTAGAAAATACAGGCAGGATGCTTATAGGCCGATAGTTACAGGCCTGGTCTTGGGATTTAAAGCTATTTTTCCTGTTTGATAAATTGACACTGGACTGCTCTGGAAACTGCACAACTTATTTTATTTCATTTCATATTAATGTGTTAAAATAACTGATATAAATCCTTGAAACATGGTTTTGAAATGCATACTGTTTTCTGCATAATTGTTATCTATCAGTTTGGTTTTGGCTGAATAGATTTTCTTCCTTTTAAAACAGGATAAGGAGGAAATGTCTGAGTAAAAATAACCTCCTCTTTGGGCCGAGCAGCAGGAGGAGCAGTGAGGAGCGAGACAGAGGGAGAGCAGGAACCATAATATAAAATGAAGATGCTGCGCTGGAACTGCATGTGTTTGAAAAGTCAATTATTTATTGCATGATAATTGAAGTATTCTGTAAGATTGTAATAGAAATGTGTTAGAAAGCTGGTTTCCATAAAACAGTGAACAGATTAAGCACTATCATCAGCATTATAAGTTAATAGGGTCTGGGTGTCTATTTTAAATACTGAAGTAAATACAAAGCAGCTTATTTCAATTACACTGGAATAGTGACAATCTCTAGACTGGTGCTGGCCTAATTCCCAACTGGGCACTAAGTGGTTCCACCTGTCTCCACCTTCATATATACCCCATTTGGATCAGTTCCCAGTGCCAGATCGTCTCAGACTAATCACTTAGTACTTTCCCGCTTTCCAACTTTCTGCGGGCCAATCTGTTACGTGATCTGATTCTGTCTTCTTGCACCAAGCCTGCCTGATCCCTAATCTGCTTCTATCTGCCCACCAGGAAACCCGACCCCATCTGCCTGTGGACCTCTGCATCGGTTCTGCCTAGGATTGCCTGTCTGTGAGCCTGACCCCCACAGACCCTGGATCGGACCTTCCTTCTGGATTGCCCCTTTGTACCATCGGTTGGACCTTGGATCTCTGGATGACCTTGGATCTCTGCATGTCGTACCCAGACTGTCTCTGGAGCACATCAGTCCTCTGCAAACCATCCGCCGCTCAGCAGCTCCTGCAAGCCCTGTCCACTATCTGACCTGCGCCCCGGACCTCAGAACTGTCACAGAGCCAGTCACCAACTCTGAGACCCACTAACAGGTTAGTGATCCAGCCTCACTCCCTTGCTAGGTTTCCCTCTAGCTCATCACTAACCTGTTGTCTCTGCCAAAGGGTATTTCCATCCCGATAGCTGCCTGCACGCTCCTAGCGCCACACTTAGCCCATCCTCTTTAATAAAATCTGTTGCATTCCACTGACTTGTCTGTGTTAAATCTTGGGGCCCATTTCTTGTACATTACAGGAATATCTTTTGTGACACATTTATAATCACTTAGATAGAAGCTTGAAAAGAAAGATGACACAAAGATTAAGTTTACAAGTTTATAATTCCTGAAATATCTGGCAGGGAAAGAGGAAGAGAGAAATGCACCAACTAGCAAATTTAAAATGCAGAATGATTCTGCTTTTGCTCCTTAACACTCTGAATATGAACAGATTTAAATATTGGAATTAAAAACATTTTTCTGGGTTCACTCCACTGAACCCACCAAGAAGTAACTAAGTCCTTACCACAGTATTTTTGGGCCCTGAATACGGCCCTGTATTCTAGTAATCAGGGGATCAGTTTAACCACAGAGATGATTGACTTACCAGCTGGACGTTCAGCCTCAGCCTGTTCTCTCTCTGCAACGGAGAAAAAACAATTTAACAATAATATATTGATTATTGATGGGGTTGCTAGTTCTCTGCGTATTGCCTTAGACAACGCAACTCCTTTGAAAATGAAAACTGTTAAAAATAGAAAGCTTGCTCCTTGGTTTAATGCAGAGCTGCGCACTTTGAAGCAAAATGCTAGGAAACTGGAGAGAAAAATATCGCTCCACAGACCTGCGGGAGTCCTTCCTAGTCTGGAAAAAAATGTTTACTGCAGTATAAGAGGACCCTTTGTAAAGCAAGAGCAGCATACTTCTCATTAATAAAGGAGAATAAGAATAATCCTAGATTTCTTTTTAATACAGTTGCCTAACTCACCCAGAGCCATAGCTGTGTTGAACCGTCCATTCCACCTGCTCTTAGCAGCAATGATTTTATGGGATTCTTTATAAGTAAGATTGATCTTATTAAAAATAAGATCATAAGCACTCCTCTATCC
>NW_015153723.1:5819-8496 GCF_000732505.1 Cyprinodon variegatus | reverse complement strand
GGATGGATGGATGGATGGATGGATGGATGTTATGAAGCAGATCCATCCATTAGCTGGTTCTGATGTCTGACCTCTGACCTCCTCTCAGGTGTCGTTTCCTGACGCCCTGCTGCGTCCTGGGGAGGAGTACCATCACGTGACCCGCTTCACCTTCACCACGGTCTGAGCGCCGGCCCTGATTGGACGGTTTAACGGGAGCAGAGATTTAGCTTTGGTTCAGGAACTTTTCAGGAATAAAATCAGATGAAGGCATCCCTCTGTTTGTTTATTTCTCCTTGAGTTCAGTCATGGCTGCTTTTCCCAGCAGAACATTACGACCGTCTGCAGAGCTTCTAGCAGGCTGTTCAACCAGCTCCCACTGTAGCACGGCCTGGACCTGCTGCTGCTGCTTCTGTTCTTAGAAACTGGAGACTTTTAGTGTTTCTACAGCCGCTGAAACTGCCTTGGCTTCTTTTTACACTCATAACTATAAACAACAGAAACTTAAAGATACTTCTGTTATTAACACAGAAACAGATTTCAGTTTGAAACTTTAGTAATAAAAAAGAAAGAAACACTTTTCTGCTTTAAGAGGGGAAGCAGCAGCGCCTCACTGGATGGAGCCATCATTGGGTTCTGGAGGTTTGCTGCTGTGGTTCAGACAGGTTTGATCTATAACACAATGATCTCAGTGAAGGCACGGTTGTTATTTCACAATGAATTACTTCAGTAATTCAAAGAAAAACATAAAGGTTCTTCACAAATAGAGGGATATCTATACATATATATATAAACTCGTTAATTTCAATGAATTCGAGAAATTGTAACAAATAAACAAATATTTGCACAACTAAAAGCGTTTTTCTCATATAAGCACTAAAATCCCAGGCCGGAAAAATTTGCCTACTGTAAATTAAGCTAAAAAAGTTAACAAGTCAAGAAAAAAAAGGTTAACTGATTGAAAAGCTCAAAAATAAAGAATTACAATTACATTTAGGTTTATTAAATAAAAAATGTAAGTGCCAGTATCAGCATTAATGCCTCTAAGATTATGTTGTACCAAGAAAAAAAGTGTTTCTTTCTCTCTCAGAGTGTTTTTCTTTCATTTCTTATAGAAGCACTTTTTCTTAATATATTTGGACAAGTTGACGTTTCTTATTATTACATTGACATTGGTTTTTGCCATCAAAAATCCATAATATTTTAATGTTACAAAGGTAATAAGGTCTTGTCTTAACACTATTGGCTGGAAATTTGGATTTTCAAAGGATTTCACTATAAAGTTTTAAGCTCAAAATACCAGGGCTGATCTGAATACCTTAAATCGGTTTGAACTTCTAAGCTATGGCAGAAGTGCCTCCATGGTCGCCATAATAAATGCTGTCTGAATAGTGCTGGCAGTTAGGAAGGAGCTAGGAAGGGGAGCATGGCTTAGACATGTTAGTAACTGGCTTAACCAGGTCAAAGTAGCCTCAGTGATAAATGTTTCATTAGCTCTAAATGCTTCACCTTCAGCAGCAACCATTGGGCTCCTTTATTTTTACAGCCAAGTCATTAAGAACAAGTTCTTATTTAGAATGGCGTCCTGACAAGTGGAGTGGTGAAGGAAGTTTCTGTAAATTAAGCCAAGCTTAATCTTGACTTTAGATTGAAGCTTTGAAATGTGGATGAAGAAAGGCAATGATTTATGTACAACTAAACGGTCATAGAAATTATAGACTGTCACAGGAAATATTGCATGCTCTGTATATTTTTTTCATCATAGTGGAAGGAATTGTGCTATAATTACTGTTCATGGACAGGTCACTCTTCTGATCAAAGAGGTTGCATAAAATATCAGGTTTTATAAATCAAGTTAGAGGATTATAACTTTCAACCACTGTTGAATAACCTAAATAATAATAATCGATTAAACACAACAAATATATGTGTTGCTCTGCTCATATGATTATTTAATAATTGAAGAGCAAAAGAGTTTTTTAAATAGAAAAACTGGTTTATTTTGTTGATATGGTTTTCAATGAAAATGCATTGACCCTTACAGACCCTACAATTAACTGGATATATATATATATATATATGTAAATTATTCATCTAAAAGTGATCAATGATGGCATGAAGAAAATAAAAGCCTAAAATATCATTTCTAAGAAGAGTTCTGTGCCGTTTGTGATCCTGCAGCCTCTGCAGGATAGGGCCCGTTTTCTTCTTTCTTCCACACCTTTCTATTAATGCATCCACTCATGCTCAGTCAGCCGCTGTCTTATTAGCAGTCCTTTGTCAGCCATAACTTATAAAACTATTTTAAATATTCACTTCTAATTTGTTCCAGAAAATGAAGTTTGGGGTTTCAGCAGCTGTTAGCCACAATGATCTAAATGAGCAGAAATAGGACCTGAAACTCTGAAGTAGACGGTCTGCTTTATATAGAAAAGGCTGTCCTCCAAAAGAAAGCACAGATGATGCAGAGAGCTGGTTCATGGAGTGGTAAAGCTGCAGGTTTTCTGTCTGGAATTAATGAGTTGATTCCCGCTATCATCGCAACCCCAATCACTTTACAGGGAAACAGAAGACCTCACCTATTCAGCCAGGCCAACAATTCCCTATAACAACCCCTCTTTCAGAGACATAGACAGGTATGGGGCATTGCAGGCTAACAAAGAAGCCAATAAAAACATTCCAAAGGGGTGGAACCGTT
>NW_015153723.1:3306-4865 GCF_000732505.1 Cyprinodon variegatus | reverse complement strand
TTTCTTTTTTTTTCTTATACAATATATATTTAAAATGAGGTCAATACAATTTTGTTCTTTTCTATATAAATCAAACAATTTAGAAAAACAAATACAAGACAGCAAGTAAAATTAATTATTAAATAACTGAAAAGCAAAGCAAAACAAAGTAAACATCATGAAAACAACTAACAAGTAAACTGAGAGACACTGTAAACATAACTGTCAAATGACAACATAAATCATTAACATTTAATGTTACTAACATTTAAAGTATATGTTTAATTTAATTACCTGTAATGAATGAAAGAGGAAAACAAATACTCTGGTTAGCCTCCTCTCTGGTTCACCAACAGCTGTAATGCAATAAAAAGTCCAGTAATCCCTCGGATACCCATCTCCAGCACTACAAAGAAGATAGCCCGACCGGAGCTCTCACCATAGCTGGGGGCCGAACAGATTCTGTGGAATTGCCTGTATTTATAGGCCAACCAGTAGGGGGCGCCAAAAACCACTCATCAAAAATAATTATGATACATATTTTAGTAGAATTTGATCTACATCTTCTAAAACCCGTTACATATACCAAACTGAACAATTGCTGTTCTTTACAAAGACAAAGACATTCTCAAGCACATATCAAGGTGCTCATTCTGAGCCATATTAACAGGTGAAGCGGCGCAAGTGAAGTTAGACACTGTCATCGGACAACATGCAGTAATTTATAAATGTTTTAAATCAGGTTGGGTCCGGATCTGGACCGCAGTCTGCTAATCCGTGACCTCTGACATAGATCTATGGAGTATTGGAGGAGATGGTGAGAGAAGACCTCAGTCTTCATGAGGCTCAAATCAGGAAACCGACGTTAAAACCACCGGCTCAGAATAAGACCCAGCTGGACACAGCCTCACTTTTTTGGTCATTTAGGTCTGATGTCACATTTATTAATGATCAAACTTCATTGAAGCTAGAGATGAGACATGGGATTAAAGTTCAATAGATGAAGACACTTTTACAGAAGTGCAAACAGAGCCCTGCAATCATGTGACCTTTCTCACGACATGCGTTTAGGTCATTGTCATGAAACAGGAAGAAAACTGTTTGTGGGAGGAAGTGGAAGCAGCATCATTCTCAGCTTTCAAGAATTTTCTGATCAGCAGATAAGCTTCTACACAGGCTGAGCTGCTGCTGCGGTGGCATGGATCTGAAACTGGGTCGTTCTACGGCCTTTTCAGCTCATCTGAATGTTACCAAACACCTGAGCTGATTTCAATAAAGAGCCTCCCTCATTGTCCGGGGTTAGGATGTTTGGATCTGAAGGTTTTTCAGGCTTGGACCATTGATGGAGTCCTACCAGAACTTTGTCTGGTTGCTGGACCAGTTTAAAGGCAATAAGATCAAATCTCTCATATTGAAGGGGCTGGTCAGTGATTTGGGTTTATCTGTGGAGTTAGTTTTTATTCAACCACTTTGAACTGGTCTGGGCTTTGACTAGGCCACTCCAAGGCATGTTTGAATGGTTTTCTTGTAGAACTAAAAGCCAAGCTGATGGTCAGTCATCTTCTGTCTGGATTTTCTGC
>NW_015153723.1:0-1451 GCF_000732505.1 Cyprinodon variegatus | reverse complement strand
TCTATCTATCTATCTATCTATCTATCTATCTATCTATCTATCTATCTATCTATCTATCTATCTATCTATCTATCTATCTATCTATCTATCCACTGCGCCTTGGCATTGACCAATGAGAGGCCTTGTTTCCAGGTCTCTGGAAGGATTGTCCAATAGCAGGATGCCCGCGGGGCGGGATCAGCCAGAGCTCGCGCTCCTCCACGCTCAGAATTCTGTGGCGTCGCAGAGGGAAGCAGGATCCCGGACCGGTGACGCATCACTGCCGCCTGTGGAGACCGGGACGCAGCGGGACAGCCAGTGGGATGGACGTCCACGGTTGAAGCAAGGCTCTACCGCAGCGCGAACATGTCCACGGCGGAGACGGACGGTCAGGGCGATGAAGGGGAGTACGGGAGGGCTGCCAAGCGGCCAAAGATGGAGGAGAAGGAGGACCGAGCGGAGGATGAGCTGGAGGAGGGAGAGGACTCCGACAGCGGCTCGCTGCCCGGTACCGAGGAGGTGGATCCGGACAGACCGGCCCGGTGGAGCGGGTGGCAGTTCGGGTCAGGGCGGAAGGTAAGGATAGCAGGGATGTTTTTACCTAACGGCACCGCAAAGCCTGGCACGCGCGCGCGCGCACACCAGGCTATGCTGCTGTTGTCTGTCAGAGAGCTGAGCAGCATCTCCTGGCTGCTTCCTCCTCCATCATCACCGGGATGAGAGGCTGAACATGAGGAGAAACTCCTGGAAATCAGTTTATTCAGCAGCAAAGTTTCACCTAAAGAGGAAAACTGGGATGTTTCCCCCTGAAGATCATCATACATTAAAATTAGATCATTGAGCTTCCTGAGTCCAACACACTGATTCCCACAACATTTAAATAATATTAGTTCACATTTTGCAGTGTTACTTATATTATACAGAGAAACTCTTAACAACATAACAAGGGAACGAATTAGTGTTTGACTTAAAGGAGTCATAGAATGCAAAAGAGTTTCCATTGTCATAGATGAATAATGATAGTTCAGTGGGTGGATTAGATGTATATAGAAGTTCAAACCCCATCAACACCTCCTTTATCTGCAAATCTCACAATTCTAAACTTCCACCATTAAATGAGCAAATTCAAAAGAAGCCCTGAGTTGATAAACTCTGGGATGTTGCCTTATTTGGTTCTGACCTGTACTTTTGTCACGCCCCAAAATTGGCATATAGTAAATGCAGTGTTTCAGGCTACAGCCACGGTCTTCTCAAGGATCTGAAGACTCGACAGGGAGGGATTATTTTTGTCTATCAGAAGATCGCACTGTCCCCAGCCCCGACCAGCCCTGGAGCTCACGGCTCGGTTCTGCTCCACTGTAGTTGACCAAAAATCCTGGACAATTTTGAAATTCCCCCCCGACATTTGTTTAGGTATGAAAAGTAGGACGTCTGGTCACCCTACCATATCAACAATTTGATGTTTCAGTGAG
>NW_015153722.1:7587-8498 GCF_000732505.1 Cyprinodon variegatus | reverse complement strand
AATATTATTGTCTGAAATAAATAAATATTCATTCATTCATTCATATTCATTCATTCATTCAGACTCACACAAGTAAGTGGTTGCAAATGGAAGGAGACATTTCAGACCCTTTCTGCTAGCGTGGGAAACTCTTATCTTACATACAGCCAGAACATAATATTTGTAAGCTTTAGGTGAATGGTTTTCATAATGCAGTTATACCCAGAGAGGAATATTTTAATTATTTTTATTCAATAAAAAATAATTTCATGTATAACTTTTTATACATTTCTATTCAGTCTTTCTCTGTTCTGTCCTTGGAAACTCTATTTTCAGGTTCCACCATTTTTCTGAGCACATCTGCACTCATTCATTATCTTTAACCAGCCCAGCTCAATCTTTCTTTCACTTTTCTTAACATTTGATTTGGGCGGCTCTTTGTTTGCCATCCTGTTTCTTTGGATCTGATTGATTCTTCTTCCCTTTAGTCTTTCATAAAGTTTGGACTTCCAGCTGCTGGGTTCTGGTTTTCTGTGTGCAGTGTCCAAAATCAGCCCCTCCATCACCATAGGATGGTAAATACTCCTCTAGTTCCTCATCCATCATCTGCTTTATTAAACTGGGATCAATCTAGAGGAAATTAAAAGAATTAAACTAAGAAGTGCAAAGATCTGTTCTGGATTGAATCTTATCATAAAAACATTCTCTGTGTTTTACAGACCTTGTCTCTTTCCATCTGCTCCATGTCTTCCTCTGGCACATGTCTGGATCTTAAATATTCCCAAAGCTCCTCCATCTTCTGCTCTTTGTGTTACTAGGAGGTGAGAGAAACAATGTCTGTCTGCCTCACATAAATATCCGACAGTTTAAACATTGAATCCAGCCCAGATTTAATACCAATAGATGGTTTGTTCTTGAATAGCAGCCTTTTT
>NW_015153722.1:3157-4632 GCF_000732505.1 Cyprinodon variegatus | reverse complement strand
TGCTCTGACCTATATGTGCCCCAGCATTGTTGGAAAAGTGTTATGGCCATTTTGTTTTTTTGTTTTACCTGGAAAGCATTGAACCTTGCTTTCCATACATTAATAAATGAACAACTGAAATATTCTTCTGCTTTTCTAATTAGTCTTCAAGTATTCTACGGATATGCAGTAGTAATAAAACTGAACATTGAACACAGAGGAATAAACATATGTGAATACCTATCATTTTGGCAGGGGTGCAAAATAAATGCAAAAGCATGTGAACAAAAACAAGCACTATTGTGCAAAACACTGGAGAATGCAGCTCAACTTAAATTTAGTCAAAAAAGTCAAATGCCACAGTGATTGAAAAAAAAATCTCATAGAGGAATGTTGTGAATGAGTTAAAATGTGGAGCTGTAACTATAAAAAAAATGGATTAGAGTAGAGCTGCAACACCTGTGGAGGGCCCAGCGATACAGCAATGAGCAGACTACGTGGCCAGAAGAAGAGATGATGACCTGTGGTTCAAGCTAAGGTTCATTTAGGGGTCAAGTTTATACCAAAACAGACATAACATCCATCAAAGATAATGGAAAATAAGACAAGTAGAGAAGTTGGTGCTTGTTTAAAATCCACATAGCATAGCGCTCTAGTTGCAGCTCTGAACATGCTATGAAATGATCCTGTAACATTTGCTGGTGTGATCCTAATATATTTTAACACCATGTCCAACTGATGACTGACATTTTGATCTAATCATAAATCCAGAGAGGCCTAAAAACATCACCCAAAATGCACAGTAGATATTTCATTTTCTTTGTGATTTTGGCATAATGTGATTAAAAATATAAAAACACAGTGAGTCTAAGCTGAATGCAGCAGGATAATGGCAATAAAATGTAACCTGAATGTTATGGTTTAGTGAAACCAAAGGACAATAAGCAACAACCAGAATAAAGTTAATTATCACAATATTTATTGTTTCACGGTTAAAAAGGTTTCCCATTAACTTCTCCATTCATTGTCAATCCAATACTTTTCAGCCTGAATTTAAACACCACTTCAGGCAGACAAACCTGCATAAACCACTTCAATGCTCACTGCAAACTAAAATGCTCTCGATTCACTGCAAAATGATCACATGCATTCAAACTCATGATCACACCATCACGGATCAGGACTCAGGTACCGAAGATTTACAGGGATGTAAATATTCAGGAAGTGATCCAGGGACAACAGGACAGAATAAACAAAATAAATGGAAGGTTGTTAGCCCGCCCTCACAAGGACTAAGAGGAGAGAAACAATCCAAACTGGATGGAGTAACAAAAAAGAAAATCTAACTCTAAAAGAAGAGCAGGAAGCAGTGATAAAACTGTAAAAACAAAAACATAAAAATGACTAAATGCTTATTGAATCACTTTAATCATGTCAATCTAAAACACATTAAAAACACTGCATACCTGCGGCGCATAAACCAGCACTCTAAAGTC
>NW_015153722.1:0-1414 GCF_000732505.1 Cyprinodon variegatus | reverse complement strand
TTTATTATTTATTATAATAAATGGATACAATCCATGTGAGAGATTAGAGTTAGATCAATTAAAAGAAATTCAGGGAAAAATAGAAATAAAGTTATTTGGTGTGCAGATTTTAATGCCCATAGCGATTTATGGGGAGAGCAGGGAACTGATTCAAATGGAGATATAATAGAACAGCTGTTGGAAGATAATCAATTAGAGTGAATGAATGATGGGAGGGGAACAAGAATAGAGGTGCAGACAGGAAAATGCTCAGCTATAGATTTAACTCTAGTGTCTAGAGATTTAGCTGGATTATGTGAGTGGGAAAACAACAGTAGGTAGTGATCATTATCCGATTTTTGTAAAATCCTTATTTCTAAAGAAAAGACGATGGTAGGAATGCAAGAAAGATGGATATTTGGTAAGGCAAAATGTAATATATTTAAATATATATGTGAGAAATACACGGATGAAGTCAATTTAAATCAAGATATAGAAAATATAGAGGGAAAGATTAGGGAAGTTATATTGAAAGCAGCAAAAACAACAATTCCAATAAGTAAAGGTAAGAATAAAAAGAAAGGTACCTTGGTGGACACAAGAGTGCAGTGAAGCAATAAGGAAAAGAAATGGAGCTTTTATAAGATTAAAAAGAACACATCATTTTCAAAACTTAATTGAATATAAAAAATATCAAGCTGAAGCACTGAAAGTTATTAAGAAGGCAAAAAAGACAAAATGAAGAATTCTTTGTGACTCAATAGACAGAACAACTCCTATAGCTAATGTCTGGGGAATGATGAAGAAAATGAGGGGAAATAGACAGGAGAGAACATCCCCAATTCTAAAACATGAAGAAGGAACAGCAATAACAGATAAAGAGAAAGTAGAAGTGATGGAAAAACATTTGTAAATATCCATAGTTCAGATAATTGAACAGAACTGGGGAAGGCAAGGAGGGAGAGACAAGAAGGACAAATGATTTTATTTAAGAAGGAGAAACATTCCAGGTAATGTCATGGATGTTTCTGTTTCTATGCTAGAAATGAAGAGAGCAATATTGAGATATGGATTAACAGCATCAGGAAAGGATCAGAGATGCTACATTATGTTAAAACACTTAGGAAATCAAGCGAAAGAAAAACTTTTAGGTTTATAAAATAAGATCTGGAAAAAAGGAAGATTAGCTTCTAATTGGAAGGAATCAATCATTGTGCCAATTATTAAACCGGGAAAGGATCCAATAAACCCTACAAGTTATAGACCAATAGCACTTACTTCATGTTTAGGAAAGATTATGGAAAGAATGGTAACGGAAAGAATTACATATTATGTAGAAAGTAAAGGACTTTTGTCTTTGTGTCAAAGTGGATTCAGAAAAGGAAAGAGTTCAACCGATCCAGTTGTGTGTTTGTGTTGGGAAAATCATGTATAT
>NW_015153721.1:7277-8506 GCF_000732505.1 Cyprinodon variegatus | reverse complement strand
TGCTGCTGTCTGTTTGGACCTTTCTGAACATGTGCAGCAAATGGACTTATCTAATATGGTGGACACTGAAGGGGGGGGGCTGAGACACTTAATATTCTAAGCATTCTCATGGCATTTTAGTGAAAGGATTTTTATAAAAAACATGATTAATGTGCACAAATAAGGAATAGTTGTATTAACCATACATGTAAACAGAGTTTTATGGGGCCCCCAGGAACTGCCTATTATTGCCTAATGGTAAATCCCCCCCTGTTCTTTACAGATGTATATCCATGTAGGTTATACCTGCGCTAATCACATTTCATATTTGAATGATATTGGTGATTTCCTTCATTAAAATGTGGTGATATTAAGAAGTAGAAGTTGAGTAGGGCCCACTAAAGGCCGAGGTACCAGATGCACCGCCCGCCACTGGTTCCATGTTTTGTCAGGTTTACCTTTGTCGCTGGTCATCTTCGATGTACGGTGTGACGTCCACGCCGACGGCTCGCACCAACCCACACGGGTGGCTGCGGCTATCCGGAGCAGGTAAATGGTGTCGGGCTGCAGGCCCTCCAAAAGATATTGGGTGCAGTTTTGCGGTAGCTCCACGTTTACGACGGCGTCATCCACAGCCGTGCGATAGGACAGTCTGTAGGCCAACACTCGCCCACGGCTGATCTTAGCAGGAAGAGGCTGCCACGTCACCTGGATGTCTGTTGCACTGTGGCTGGTCAGAGTGAGCTCCGGGGTACGTAGAGGCACTGCAGAAACGATGAACGTCCCTTTATAGCACATCGGCTTCAATCATCACAGAAAATAATTGGAGAACGTTCTTACCGTCTTCTAACGTGTGCTGGCTGACTTGGTCGGACATACGGCTGGCACCCATCGGCATGTAAGCCACAATATAAAAGCTGTAGTTCCGAGCTGGTTCAAGGTCATCGATAATGTAACTGGTCGTGTCGTTGCCAATGACAACCTGATATTCTTCATTGTTCAGACCTGAAATAAATGAAATTGAGCAGCAGGTGAGTGAATAGGTTTAACTTTGAGTTTTTCCACTGAAGATATCTGGAAAAGCTGTCAACAAATGTGCATGATTTGCATTTTTAGAGTCGCTGGTGAAATAATAATAGAGCTGCCTTCCTACATTAATTCTATTCAGTTTATTTCTATAGATCCAATTCCCATCATGTCATCTCAGGTCACTTTTCAGTTCACCAGATCATCCAGTCAGATTGATTCAA
>NW_015153721.1:4036-5444 GCF_000732505.1 Cyprinodon variegatus | reverse complement strand
TAAATTATTATTTACTAATATCTAAATTAAATGGATTAGTTATTAAAGCAGTAATTTATTTCTGATTTCACTGAAGACTCATAGATTTTACAGAAACATAATTTTCTCTTAACCCCATAAGACAAAATCTAGTTCTGAAAATAGCATAAATTCTGTATTTATCATCTTTAATCTTCGCGTATTGATGTTCATATTTAACCAAAGTGTTTTTGTTGTCAAGTAACTGTTAACATATGAAAAATTTAAATGTTAAATAAGTTAGAAGTTTTACTGTTGCCACCGTCTGTATTTGCAGCATATTCTCATTATCAGTTCGTATGAAATCGTGCGAAAAGTTATGCACAGTATTTTGTGGGTTTTTGATGTTTTTTTCGTCGTATTTCGTCGTATTTTTACGTCTTGCCTCGAGACAAGATATCCTTGCGCATGCGCATGTTACGCACCATTCAATAACTTACAATTTAACATACAATGAACCCTAACCCTAAGATACAAAACAGCAAGCGACCTAGCGAGAGACATCATGAAGTAATTATTGCACTGTCGAAAGCTCGTCCGTCACAGTTTTACGTCCGTCCACTGATCTGTTTTTTCGAGGAAAAACGTCAAAAACCCACGGAATACTGTGCATAACTTTTCGTGCGATTTCATACGAACTGATAATGAGAATATGTTGGTATTTGAGGGAAAAAAATGGTAGGGGTCCCCCATCTAGCTCCGCCCCTGCATCCACTGTATCAAGACATATGTAAAACTACAAAGAGACACAAACAGTGGATGGAAGAGCAATGTGCCGATACAACGGAAGGGACAGTCCTACCTAAGACCGTGAGGTTGGCTGCTGCTGTTGTGTGGTTGCGTGTTCCGGGCGTGGTCGCCCGGCAGAGGTAAACGCCGCTGTGCTTGGAGTTCACATCGCTAATAACCAAATTCCCATTGCCCAGCACTTTGGCATTGTAAACATCGATGGGTTTGCTGTCGGCTCGGCTCCAGGAGATGATGGGCGGGGGGTAGCCTGTGGCCACACACTCCAGAACTACAGTTTGATGAAGGGAAACCGTTACGTTCTGGGGTCCGGCGATGATCCGGGGCCTCTGCCGGGGTTTAGGCCCCTCATCTTTATGAAAAAGTAGAAACGCCAATGTTAAGTTATTTGTTCTGAGACATCAAAATGTGCCTTATACTGGTGAAGATGCTCATTCATCCAGGTCATTGTCCTTCCAATAAAAGAAATGTAAAAACAATCCACTGGACTTTGTTTTCAAGTTTGAAGACATTTTGCTTTTTAAGTCAAAATGTCAGGAATAGCGTTGAGTTTGAGGGCTTGAGAGTTTTATGGGCTTTTCAAAAACCTATAATGCAGTGATAGAGTTGATTCCTTCCCGCTATCATCGCAGCCCCAACCCCT
>NW_015153721.1:0-928 GCF_000732505.1 Cyprinodon variegatus | reverse complement strand
AAACTTCACATTTAAAGCTTTCAGAGATGAAAACTGGAGTTTTGTTTTAATTTAAACAAACTATTGATACATTAACTCCTCATATTCAGGACCAAAACCAAGATTAGAAACTTTCCCAGATGATATTTTATCTATATGCAACATCTTTTCCAAAATCAGGTAGGAAAGCAGGAGACCAAGACTAAATAGATTTTTCTTAATCAAACCTTGAATGATTGGTAAACATTGTGAAGCACAGAGTAAGTAATAGAAACTGGGAGCAGTGATGCAGGCAGTGGGTGTGTCCTGACTGCTAATTTGGTCACTTCTGTGGAAGGGAACAAATCAATGTCTAGGTTGAGCAGTAAAAAGGTTTCCCTGGAAAGGTCAAAGTTCACCTGGACCCCCATGTCCACTAAATTTTACCCCAAACCAGGACCAAATGGAAAACAGTTGATGTTAAGTCCAAAGAGGGGTTCTAATTTGGCTGTTTTTCATGTTATCTGTTTTATTTTAAAAATAAACCTTTTCTTCTAATGTTAAAGTGGTGGTAGATCATGCATTGGACAAATGTAGCTATCGCTCTTGTGAATATTAAAAGATATCACACTGATCTATGCTCTTCCTGGTTTATCACACAGATCTATGCACTTCCTGGTTTATCACACAGATCTATGCACTTCCTGGTTTATCACACAGATCTATGCTCTTCCTGGTTTATCACACAGATCTATGCTCTTCCTGTTTTATCACACAGATCTATGCACTTCCTGGTTTATCACACAGATCTATGCACTTCCTGGTTTATCACACAGATCTATGCACTTTCTGGTTTATCACACAGATCTATGCACTTCCTGGTTTATCACACAGATCTATGCTCTTCCTGGCTTATCACACAGATCTATGCACTTCCTGGTTTATCACACAGATCTATGCTCTTCCTGGC
>NW_015153720.1:5481-8530 GCF_000732505.1 Cyprinodon variegatus | reverse complement strand
ATAATAACGCATTAATAATAACATATGTGGAAAAAAGAATCTGTTACTAAATCTCCCTTTGAATGTATTAGGTATAAATGTCTATAAACCAATAGAGATCTTTGGGGGTTGAAAGTACTGCATGTATTATCACCCATCACTGATATTGTAGGGTTTCCTCAGTTGCTACCTAGAACTGAAAGAGTAGATGTTCTGCATGTTTTAGTCAAATTGGATAAGTTTAAGTTAGCCATGACGGCTCCTTTGTCACCACTCTAATTCCATAGTGCCCAATATGTGATGGAGTTATGAAAGCTCTAAAATTAAATGAAAAGTGCAGCAAAAGCTTATATAAATGTGTGCAGCTTTACACCAGAGGACTTGGTTGATATATTCGCCAGAGTGCGAGAGCGACCTGCCTGAACCAGCTTGCAGCTGTGGCCTCATGTAGGGTGTGATCTTGTTAGGTTTGTTTTTATGTATTTCGTGCACTCTTCCTCTTCACTCTTCCTCTGCTGCCGTTCTTGCCGTACTTCTGTTTTCTCAATAGTAACATTTTGAATTTAACAGAGAAACTGCACTGACTGTAACCCTCAGGTTTAATCGACCTCTTTTCCATGGTGCAGGTGCAAACTTTCTCTGAGCATAAATGGCAGGAATGTATCCATATTTTTGTTGAAAAAACAACCCTTAATGGTTTAAATCAGAAATATATGTTGCATTTACAGCAAAGCTGGGGAACAGAAGAACAAAACTACTTAAAAACACCAATCAGGCAGCAGCCTCAAAGTAAATGAAAATAAAAGAAACAGATTTAAGTTGTTCAAGTCATGACTCCCTATGCTATGGAGAACTTATATTTAACATAGCATGCTTCCCTCTATGTTCTTTAGATGGAAAGTCTGCAGCCTGATAATAAAACATGAAGTCATGCTAACCGTGCTGAATGTCATCAGGAAACAATTTACTGTTTGGCAAACTTTTAAATTAAACACAAACAGTAGAGATAGATATAGGTATAACTGATATTATAACAGAGGAAATTGTCTGAAAGAGAAACAATATGTGAATCAGTGCATACGTGTAATAAATACTCATACAAGCACTTTTATTAAAAAAAAACTTTAACTACTTTTTCACTCTGAGGTTGGAACGACTCAGAGACAGTAAAATGCCTGTGATTGGCTACTTTTAAGGAAATCCGGGCTCTTGAGATTGTACTGTTTTGTTCCTACTGTAGTTGCTGCCAGTAATATTAACACAATTATAAAAAGCAAAATAAATGAAGGCGTGTACATTAGGGGAATAGTGGCCTAGTGGTTAGGGCATGGAGATTAGAATCCTGAGTTTCTGAGTTGGAGCCCCACTCCTACAGACTGCCACTCTGGGTCTCCGAGAAAGACCTTTAACCCCACACTGCTCCCCGGGCGCCGAACAATGGCAGCCCACTGCTCCCCAAGGGGATGGGTTAATTGCAGAGGTAAATTTCTCCAATGCGAGATCAATACATTTCAATTATTATTATTAGAATGTGTAACCATTAGCAGAGTAAACATTAGCAGATAATGTATTTTAGTTCAACTCTGTGAGGTGGGCTCTGCCTGTTTGTTCTGTGGGCGATCATATAACATAGAGCTGCGGCTGCCAACATTAGGAGGTTCCTAACTGCTGAGACCAGAAGGCACCCTGCTTCCTAAANTATATATATATATATATATATATATATATATATATATAAAACCCCTTCCAGAGATACATACAAGTTTTTCTACTTGTTGTTATTAGAAGACCAAAGCAGGTTACACATTGGTCCCCCAGCCAGTTTATCCTCCTTTTATTGACGTTCCTTTCATGCAGTGAGGTGAATCACAGAAACCTCTTGTTCTCAAAGACAGCATGGAAAGGTACAACTCAATTTCCCTGTAATCCCAGTTTTAGAGCTTAGAGCTGCAGCATAACACTGAGATCACATGTTACTATTTAAACAGGTCCTGTTATATACAAACATTATGAGTTTAGGACATGGCATGTAGAATTGCACTGCAATCAAGTTTAGATGCCCTGGATCTCAAGTTTTTTTTAGTTTTTTTGTTCTTATCAATTCCTATGATACACAGTCAAAATGTCAGAATAATATACATCTGTCTAGATGTGTGCTTGTGCATAAGAACAATTCCCTATGCTGTGCTTTAGAGAAATGATTTCAGTTTAACCCCATACTCCTTAGTTTATTGTGGGTTCTAAACAAATAATTTCATTGCATTAGATTTTCACTGTCTTATACCGGACTGTATAAAGGCCCAGTAGGATTATTTATTTATTTAGTGTCCTGTTTTGCCAAAATAGCTCTGGGAATAGATGTCCCAGAGCTATGATATCCCAAAAGATTTGAATTCACGAGCAAACAATTATGAGTGTTGCCATAAGGTTGTCCTTGATACTTGTATATGAAACTTTAATGAAAATCATTTAGGGAGTATTACCCTGTAGCCAATACAATGTACATGGAGACAGAAAGGGAGACAAGAAAGAAAGATCGATAGGAACTCAGGGCAGAGAAAAAGAGTTAAAGACAGGAAAGAGTGCAGGAAAAGAGAAAATAAAACAAAAAAAGACAACACAGAAGATAGACGGTAACTACTTAAAGTCTGTTTCCACACCTGTATGAGCTTTGGAAGCAAAGCAAAGCAAGAAAGGTTCACCCCCCTCTAGTACACTGAATATGCCTAACTGATGCTACCCTGATATGTATGTCTTGAAAATGACATAAATGATGGTGTCTGTGGTGTTCATTAAAATTGGGGCCTAGGACATCACCAGCTTGGGAGGACCCACTGCAGTTTTATTTTTGACAGCGATCTTAGATTTATTCTTAGTTTTTGTCTTCAGAATGAAAACTATTATTAGTTTTAGTCCACCGTGCAGTACATCATTGCTGTTGGGCAGAAAACTGATTTATAGAATTCAAAAAAACCTTTTTATGAATTACTGCCCTTCTTTATAGAAAAGTAACTCACTAAAGCAAAAAATAGCAGGTCTAGTTCAAGACATTATATTGGTTATGATACTT
>NW_015153720.1:0-1796 GCF_000732505.1 Cyprinodon variegatus | reverse complement strand
TATTATTATTATTATTATTATTATTATTATTATTATTATTATCCTTTTGTTTAAGTTAAGGGCTAACTTCTCTGGTAT
Organism: Cyprinodon variegatus; assembly: GCF_000732505.1. Classification (NCBI taxonomy): domain Eukaryota; kingdom Metazoa; phylum Chordata; class Actinopteri; order Cyprinodontiformes; family Cyprinodontidae; genus Cyprinodon; species Cyprinodon variegatus. Next base: position 1,718 of record NW_015153720.1, on the reverse strand, counting down.
GATAAATTCTGCGGATAGTGAGCCTGTCCAGATATTAAATTTTTTTTAACACCTAAAATAAGTAAGAACAAAAAATACTGTATATGTGCAGGCAACTTTTAAGTCATCAGTGCATTATAGTCAATATTTTATCCAGATACTACCAGTCTGAAAGAAACGTCCTATATATCATCTTGACCAGCTGATATATTGATAAGACATGTGAAAAAAAACCCTGATAAATCATACCAACTCTTTGTAAAAGTTTTTTTATGAGAGATTCCATAAATATTTTGCATTTTTTGATTACTTACACCTGACATAGCAGCACCCATTCAAGCCTAACTAACATTTGGGTATCTTTCAGTGTTGATGATGATGAGATGATGTGAGAGACTTCTTTGGATTAGAGATGTGTCTAATGAACGCGAGAAGTCTTTGTTGTTTTCTTTGAGAATGCTGTCATTGAATCCGGGGCTCTGCACCATCATCTCTCCTCTCAGTCTGTCCTGAAGTCATGTTAAACACCCACCATCAAGGCGCCACAGCCAGTCGGCGTCACATATATCTATCTCAGCTCCTTGTTTGTCCCTGCAGCAGAAACCTCTCCCCACTGCAGAAGGAGTGGGCTTATGAATAGTTGCCTTGATATATCAAGTTGTACTAAAACTCTGTGTTACTGTAGATTGAAAGGAACGTAACAGTGTTGCTAATATTTAAAAAGTAATTAGATCCCTCTTTTAATGAAAAACTATTAGTATCACTGTTACTGTAACACTGTGACTTCAAATAGTGAACCTTCAGAATCATGTCTACTTTTCTCTGTACATTCCATTTATTCAAGCACTATTTGTCTCTTTTTTCATCTTTCAGTATCTGAGTGAAAAGTATAAACTAAAGCAATTGTGACAAGAAATGGGGACAGCAATCCACAATTCAATGAAAAGTAATGTGCAATTTTGAGAACCAATGTTGACAACTTACAGGTGAAAAAATTTAAGTTCTTAGTTTACCAAGCCACAGATCCCCAAAAAGGAAAAAAGTGACACTGAATGCCTTAATGTTCATTGTATAGAAGGGAGTGTCTTCAGCTGTTTGTCATCATTTATTTCCAAATGTTCTGTTGAATGTATGTTTATCTATGTGTAGCATCTTGCCACAACACTTCTTGGCAATAAATATTTTTCTGGTTTGGACTCTCAGGCCTAGTCCACACAAAGAGGAACACTGTCTCTATTTTTATAAACAGCTCAAAAAAGTTGTACTCACACAAGTGTACACAGCACCAATAAGGATGCTGCGAGAATGCCCAAACAGTTAGTGGTAGGTAAACACAGCAACATGGAGGTAAAAAGGCATTACAGACGTAGGCTGAGCAACAAAGTCATCATAAAAAAAAATATATAAAAAAAGATGTGGACCACAAGAAGACACTGAAACATTTAAGTGTTGCGATATTATTTTTCCACAATAAGGTTTAAAAAAAGTATAATTTATGCTCTCCTAAAAGACTGGCTGCGTCCGGGTTAGGGGTGTGGGAAATAATCGTTTTGGCGATATATCGTGATATTCGGCTGAACAATATAATATCGATCTTTCACTTCTTAGTATCGATTTTAAAAAAAAATGGTTACATAAAACATTGATGGGAAAATGGGCTACCTCTGCACCACCACTCTGGCATAAAGCGCTGTGGAGCCCTTTAACTGTGCGTGCAGCACCAAATCTGTATTTGAGGC
>NW_015153719.1:0-8535 GCF_000732505.1 Cyprinodon variegatus | reverse complement strand
GCACCAACAACACCAAGTCAAATTCCTTGTAAGTGCAAACCTACTTGGCAATAAACTTGATTCTGATTCTGATTATGATTATGCTCTAAAACCCAAACAAAGGGTGGAGTTCCATTTACTATTTAGGAGACATCTGGTGGCAGCTGACTTCACTGGATTTTATTTGCTGCTACTTTATTTAAAAAATTTTTAGACTTTCTTTTGTGTACTTTACCTGTAAGAAATTATTTGGAACAACCATCACTGCCCTATCACTTACTGTAACATTTATTATGCACTTCTTAGTAATGGTCCACTGCATAAAAATATGTTAAAACTTGAGGTTTGTGATAATATTTGGTAAATTTTTCAAATTTTGTAAAATTGGGAAAGCATTTTGTGCTGACCCTGGTTGCAGCTCATAATAGCATTTTGCTCTCTTATAAACAGACCTGTAGAACAATACCGATTTTTTTTTATTGTAAATGGGAATAGTTTTGTTTTATTTATATAGAAAAACTACAATAATCAAGCAGACGTTGGCATCTATTATATTTAAAACTTAGCTGAACACAGCAGAGGTTTTTAAACATTTTTTTTCTTTTTATGTTGCTACACCTAAACTAAGAATATTATCTAGATCAATTAATTAATAAACGTTAGAGCCCCAAAGTCACTTATTTTAAGAAACATCTGAGACCTTTTTTTGAGCTGTAATAATGTGATCTGGGTATGGAAATCATTTAATGTTTAATTGATTCCTGAACAGTAAGGGGAAATAATTAGAAAATGAAATTATAACCTTCATATAACCCCTAAAGACATTAGATGCTAAATAATGTTGGTACTTAACATGGGAAAGGATTGTAAAATATATTTAAGGTTGTGTTTTTAATGAGTTTGAACAGATTTATGATGCGGTGCAGTTAATGAGCATTGTTTTAAAGTTGTTCCAGCTGAGTTCTTCTTTTCAAATTACATTTACCTAAAGTAAGCTCATTAAGTTAAACATTGTTACAGACTAACCTATTTCTAAAATCTAAAAAGATATATTCTCTTAATACTATTGACATCGCTATGCTAATCCACTGTAGGTGGTGTGTTATTTACAGAGGGTATTCATATAGATCTTTGGACAACATAAAGAAGTACATTGGAGGTGAAAAACCTTGTTATGCACATAACTCAACTGTACAAGAAAGTTGTGCAAGCTTCCTTAACTGCGCTTCAAACTTTAAAGTCGATTACATTATTGGAGACAGACTTGATGAATTGCTGCCTCTCACCATTTATCCCCCGAAGCACCACATGCTGCTGTACTGTAAAATGTGATACCTCTTCATTAATCCTGCTGATTGGAGTGCAGCCCAGTAGGAAGTATGCAGTTTGCTAGCTGGCTGCACAACTGAAGTGTGTGTGTGAGGATATATGCATGTATACATCTGTTTTGTTGTGAGTACATGTGTACATTTGCATCTGAACATGTGTGTGAATGTGGATGGTGAGTGAAACATTTGCACCCTGGGAATTGGCCCCCGCCACCTCTGACTCTGCTGCTGTGTGATCTGAGCTGCCAATGGAGACGTCTTGCATTCGTCTCACCTGACAGCTCCCGACCTTCCAGTAATCCCAGCATTGCTCACTATCTCACGCCCTGCTGGCTCACAAATGGATGGAAAGCATGCCACCCTCTGTAGGATCAAAGTTAGCCTTGATCTGTGCCTGCCTCGACACGCAGTCACATTCAGGACTCCCAACAGCTCCTGGCCGCAATCTATGGTCCTTCATTCGGCATTCCTGCTTTAATCTCTTGTATCATATCATCAAGCCTGATTCGGAGGAGCTGTTGTCATTTGTCTTGGGTCGGCGGTGAAAGGAGGGACTTCACCATGATTGTCGCCGGGTCAGATTTCTGCAGCGATTTCCTTTCCCTGAGTTAAGCTCGTAGTTCTCCTTCAGAGGATTTTTATTGATTATGTCAGCAGGTTTGTCACTTTGTTACAAATGGAGAAACAGGTGAAGCCAGATGTTTACAAAAAGACCCTAAACGTTTCTTTTGTTGTCGAATACATCACTGTATTTTTCTGTTTTAGGTCTGTTTGCTTCTTACAGTTATTTCTGTTTGCTGAGCTTTGGTTACAAATATCAGGACATATTAAGAAAATTGTTTTTATGCTTTCTTGTAAGTCAAATTAACATATTCTACCGAGAAAGACTCAAGCAGAAGACAAGCAACAATTAAAGAGTTTTACTAACTTGAGAAATATAGCCTTTGAAACTCCAGTTGAAGACATAAGTATAGAGAACTATGATATCATGATTGAGCAGATGAATTAGAATTAGTTTGTCTTAATTACTGCAGTTTCTGTGTATGACATTAAGTTCTGCAGTGGCCTGCTAAGAAACTATCATTTGTATCACATGTATTGAATCAGGATAACATTACAAATGTAAGAAATTACTTTGAAGACCATTTCACTGTGAGGAGTCAAAGTGACAGAAAGTAAAAGAGTGATGTTTAAAAAGATGTAGATAACAGGAATATCAATATTGAAAATAATTATATATTCCACATTTATTTACATTTTGTGGGATATTTGTTCCCTTGTTCATACAGATGAAAACATTTTCTTTCACTAAAATTGTATAATTCTTATAATTTAAAACAAGCTTGGCACAAGTTTGCAATGGTATTTTGACAAAATTCTTAATTTGTTCTTAGTCTCTGATTGTGAATGGCTATATTCCATCACCTTAATTCTTAGCTCCCCTGATTCTCTGTCATTTTAAATGAATACCCTATAATATTACTGCATTTCAAAGGAAATATGTGGGTACATACAGTCATTAAAACTCAAATCTGATAGGGGTATCTATAATACTCAGGTGTGGTTTATATGTTTTGGTAGCTCTGTAGTGTCTACCAGAGGGCAGGAGTTCAAAGAGGGGTGGGCCGGGTGAGAGGGCTCTGTAATCAAGCTTTTGGCTCTCCTTTGGTATTTTGATCTGGGTAATCAGTATTTTGCTCCACAGGCTGGGTCAATCTCTTTAGGTCTGCAGCAATTACACTGAATGGAGTAAATATAAAGTATTCATACAAATGAAAAAATGTCATATTTACAGTAGTCCTGTGTAAATCACAAACCTCATGTTTTTTTTTTATTATTTGAATTGTATATCATAGACTAACACAGGCAAAAGCATAACTGTAAAGCTACTCCAAGACCCTCTACTTTGATGACCTCAGAGGTTTGTTAAAGAAAATTAGTGAACAAATGGCATAGTGAAGACAGAAGAACCATTTCTGGAATAAAGTCATGAAAAGGTCTTCTGACTCAATAATAACACAATACCCCAATGTTTGTCCATCATGATTAAAAATGGAAAGAGTATGAAACAGCTTTTAACTTACCAGGTCATGACTGACCACCTTAGCATTCTATTGGAAACTGAAAGGCAAATGCCAAAGCAAATAAGTAAAAGGAATATTTTAGGTCAGATGAGACCAATTGGGTAGTTCTTGGCACTGAACACAGCATCCAGACAGTTAAACATAGTAGTGGAGGTTTCATCCTGTGGGCATGGTTTTCTTAAGTGAAGTCAAGAATTGATAGATGGAGCTATTTATAGGGCAGATGTGTGGGGAAAAAAATTAAAGTTGCAAGAGACTTGAGACTTAAGTTCGCCTTCCGGTAGACAATAATTCTAATCATACAGCGAGAGGTATATTGTAATGGTTTAGTTTGATTTATATTAATGTATTACAATGGCTCAGTCATTGTGTTAATGTTACAGTCCAGTCTGACTGAGCATGACTTATGCAAAACAATGGTAAAATGTGATCAAACTTCCTTGAGCCATACCCTAAAGTTTGCAAAAGATATGCATTTATATTTCAAATGTCTTTAGATTTTGAAATAAAAAATCTTGTATCATCTACTTTATCAATGATATTTTCAGTCCTTGAATATTTACAAACTTTTGATAGTCTTTGTTCCTTTTCCTTTCATGTTGACTCCAATCAGCTCAGAGGTGATTGCGTCCTCACAAATTTATTGATGCTGTTGTTTAAATAACATGATTAGGGTAGGTAAAAAGTACTGAAAATAAGGATAGAAGACACATAGGGCTCTAGTTCAACTCTCAGCATGAAAAAGAGGATAGGATCTATTTTACAGTACCTGATACAAGATGGGGCTTGGTTATTTAGGACTTGATATGTGAGAAGGAGGGTTTTAAATTATTAAATTATTTAAATTCTAGCTCTTATTTATGCTGCCTGTTTCCAGCCATCACTACCAGATTATTCAAGCCTTGAGTGACAGTTCTCTAGTGTACCCTGTTATTTTTTTGACTGCCTGATCCTGACCTAATTCTGTTTCCTGTGTTTAGACTGCTGTTGGCATTTTAACGACCTTGGATTTGTCCCCTGATCCCGGCTTGGATTTCCCTTTAGTAACTCTGCGTCTCTCTGATCTACTGGTCTGGACTTCTGCTTCGTAAAGCCGGGCATACACTGTGCGATTTTTTCAGTCGTTGCACGCAGCTACTGCTCACACTGCGCGACTGCACTACTAAAAACCATGTCGGACTCAGCACCGCAGTGAGATGGAGCTGCTCTGACTCGTCTATTCGGAAGCCAAACAAATAGAAGGGGAATATGAAGTTCACTATAGTGAAATGCGCTGCTTTGACAATTTGTGCAATTTTGTGCTGAAAGCCCTAAAAAGAAAAGGCGACGACCTATTTGGAAAAAAGACATGGCTGAGCAAACGTGGCTACTACGTTCCTTCAATTTTACAGACAGAACTGCATTTCACTCATTGCATCCCTGCCATGCTGCTGTGTTTACATCTGAGAGGAAGAAGAAGAGGAATCCTTGTTTGCGCATCCCCACTGAGCAATTTGCCCACGACAGTCGGGAGAAAATCAAACATTTTTTATTTTCTCCCGACCTGACGTTTCCTGATCGGGAGGTGGTCTTGAGAGGCTGATCTCCCCTCATAACCCCCTGTGTACTACACGACGGACGATTAGCCTGTAAGTCGGGCTGATCGAAAGAGTCTCGCACCACTGGAAAATCCCCTCGAAAATCGCACAGTGTACGCCTGGCTTAACCTTCTCTGGATTCTGCCTCTGTACTCTTCTGCGTTTGCTGACTTATGCTCATCATTCTGCTCTGCCTCACCCCTGGAACTCTCTGGGCGGCTCCCACTGCAAGCTGTGGAGAAGTCATTCGACTGGTTTCCACTCCTTTGGACCAGGACAGAACTAAGAACCAGGTTAGTGGCTCACATGCTTGTTATTTTTCGCGTCTGAGTCTAGTGGTCTGTAACCTCAGTATTTATCTCTACAGAGAATCCAGCAAGCCAGTCCCAGCTGACGAGCCTCGAAATCCTGAGCAGTCAAAGCGTTTCACTTTGAAACAAACCTTTTCTGTCTGCCTGAATTCTGGCTTCTATTTTCTGAGCCTTGACAAGTGAGGCAAGGATAAGATTGACAGCCGTCACTGTGAAGGCCAAAGCCACATACGTGCTGAAAATTCAGGGCCACTTCACCACCAAACACCCACAGTACACATGGAAGGGCATTATATGCATCATGGGCAATAAAGCCAGAGATGCAAAGCATCCAAGGAACCCCCTCATTGCCAGACTTACCGCAGACACCATCTCATCGGTGGACCACGGATGAGATGGTGTAATATTTGTGTCATATTTAGATTAAATAAATATTTAATATTTATTTGCGGTTGATTTATAAGGAAATGTGCTAAACCAAATGTAGTCACGGATTCCAGCAACAGAGAAAACAGACAAAGATCAAGACATTGTCACAATCATTTGTGGTTATCTGTGCTTGGGTTGCAGTTTTATTTTTTTTAATGCACTGTTTCACAATGTGATGCATGGTGATGCTGATGGTAGCTATGTTGTTCTACTGCAGGCATGTTCAAAGTTGGTCCTTGAGGGCTGCTGTACTACCGGCTTCCGATGTTTCATGGCTTCAGCACAAATAATTCAGGTGAATGCATTTAAGCAAATGCCTAATCAGCAATCAGTAGAAATCAACTGTGCAGAAACAGAGAAGCCCTGCAGGACAGCGGCCCTGTGAGGTTTGGATACACCTGCTCTACTGCAAGAAAGTCCTCGGTCAGAATGTAGACAATGAGTCTTTCTCAATAGTTTGCCTGTTCTCCCACTTGTTAGGCTGATTAGGTTTTTTTGGATAGTCCGTATACTGTATACAATCGCAGCAGCTAGTTCTGGACATAAGGTCAGGGTAACCTGTAAAGACTGTACCTATCCTACCTAGTGACTGGTTAAGTGGGCTGGGGCCTATGTTAAGATAGGCCCCAGCCTATTGCTAGAACAATAGTTCATAAACCATGTGCGGATATTTTACAAATACAAGACAATTGTATAAAAAACATGGAAATAATGTTAAAGTTTAGTCCAGCAACACTGTTTTTTCTTTATGGAAATGAAAATATGTTTTTGTGGTTTTTATTGACATTCTAGTCAAGAATTCTGAGGAAATCCGTGCTGAAAATTTTATTTCAAATAAGTTTCTCCAGATTTGAACAATTATACTCAATCCAGTGATTATAGACAATTCATTCAAATCTACTTAAATAAGCTTAGTTATCTATGCAGTTTGTATTTTAGACATCTTTCAATTCCCAGAAATCAGGACCACACACTTCAGCCACACACGTCAGCAAGGGAACAGTCTAGATTAACAATTACTTGAATTAGCATGAAATTTAGCTAAGACATTTATGTCACATTTAGGACAAATTGTTATTGTTTCAATGTTCTGGTGTTATTTCATCCTCTATTAGTAGAAAAATTCAATTTTTTCAGTACCCAGGTTTGCAGCCAAACAAAAAGGAAAGCAAATAAATCTTAAATCACCCACAGAATTTGGCCTTCACGAGTAGTGTTTAGCCTTTAAGCCCAAGGGCTATTTATTTAAATTACCACCTAAAACAACCACTAAATTCCATCAGTAGCAGCTGCTCAAGTATGAAGCCAAAATGAACAAACGACACTGAGCTGTGTGGACAAGAGACACTCTGGAGAGGTTGGAAGTAAAACAAATCTTCTTATTTCTGGCTTTAAGCCAGGGCAAGGTTTTAAAATCTCTTTGAAACGTGCCGTTTTTATTTTTGTCTAAAAAAGCCACAGATCAAGAGATAAATATCTTAATTTCAACTGTTTGGGTTTTGAACAGCAAATCAAATTAAACGGAAATGGTGCTCAACAAAATCCATGATGTTTTTAAACCAGAGGAACAAAGCAGTGTTTCTGTGTTTTCATCCATCCATCCATCCATCCATCCATCCATCCATCCATCCATCCATCCATCCATCCATCCATCCATCCATCCATCCACCCACCCACCCTCTCCCCAGCCACTTGGGCCAGCTCCTTCGGGGGAATCCAAAGGCTTTCCCAGGCCAGCCGAGAAACATAGTCCTCCAGTGTGTCTTGGTCTCCCCTTGGGTCTCCTCCCGGTGGGGCGTGCCTGGAACACCTCACCAGGGAGACGTCCAGGAGGCATTCTAATCAGATGCCCGAGCCTCCTCAACTGGCTCCTCTCGATGTGGAGGAGAAGCGGCTCTACTCTGAGTCCTCCCCAGATGACTGAACTCCTCACCCTATCTCTAAGTGAGAGCCCAAACACACTATAGAGAAAACTCATTTCAGCCGCTTGTATCCGGGATTTCCTTTTTTTTATCAAGACCCAAAGCTCATGACCATAAATGAGGGTAGGAATGTAGATCGACAGGTAAATCGAGAGCTTTGCTTTTTGGCTCAGTTCTCTTCACCACAACAGACTGGTACAGTGCACGCTTCACAGCAGACCCTGCACCAATCCGCCTATCGATCTACCGCTCCATCTTCCCCTCATTCGTGAACAAGACCCCAAGATACTTCAACTCCTCCACTAGGGGCAGTAAAACTCCCGCCCCCACCCAACCCGGAGAATGCATTCTACTATTTGATGAAGCCAATAGAACAACATCAAATGCGCATAACAGAGAAGCAATCTTAAGGCCACCAAAACAGATCTTGTGCATAAAAGTTGTGAACAGAATCAGTGACAAAGGACAACCTTGGCGGAGTCCAACTCTCACCGGAAATGAGTCCGACTTATTGCCGGCAATGCGGACCAGGCTCTGACACCGATCGTACAGAGACCTAACAGCCCTTATTAAAGGGCCTGGTACTCCTGGAGCACCCCCCACACTGGATCTGTGTTTTTTTTTTTTTTAAAGAAAAATTCCAGAATGACAGACATGTTGTTAAATAGATTATAGCAGAGTGTAGCATAGATGAAAAAGCTGTTTATTAAAGCTGATAATGGTTAAACTGAAGGCAAACCGTATGCTTAATCCTGATTCATTTACCTATTATGCAAAACGGTAAAGACAAATATAAGGCTCTCGTTTTACTACTTACACATAATTGAAGAGGAATCCTAAGAACTCTGATACTGAGGCCCCGTCCACACGAAGTCAAAACGAACACGAAACGCTAATATTTTCCA
>NW_015153718.1:7526-8539 GCF_000732505.1 Cyprinodon variegatus | reverse complement strand
TATATATATATATATATATATATATATATAAGTATACCTAAGCATAACAAAGAAAGCAACACCATGACTCTATGGGTTACCAAGATTCAGAAATGTGCTTTAAATTAAATGATTATCATGCATTCTGTCACATCAAACATCTATATGTGTATACCTTTTTTCTATTGTATTTCTATTCCCTCTTTTTTTCTCATCTAAGATTGGATTTAAAATAAGAAGATATATATTTTTTGTGAGGTGTGTGCTCAGTTAAATGCACCTTGTCCCCCACTTCTCTCTAACTCATGTTTCAATTGTCGCCCCCGCTGGAACTTTGCCAAAAGTGATATGCTGCAGATCTCACTGTGAAATCTGCTGTTTCCACAATAAAAACACATCCAATAATATAAAATAAATAAGCATTTCAAAGTTAATTCTTCTGTCTATTGTTTTCTCCGGTGTCTATTTTGCTCATGCTTGTATATATATATATATATATATATATAGCATAACAAAGAAAGCAACACCATGACTCTATGGGTTACCGAGATTCAAAAATGCGCTTTAAATTAAATAATTATCATGCTTCAAATAACCTTTAGGTATTGAGCTTAATTTGGAGCATTCTGTCATCAAACATCAAACATCTATATGTGTATACCTTTTTTCTATTGTATTTCTATTCCTTCTTTTTTTCTCATCTAAGATTGGATTTAAAATAAGAAGATATATATTCTTCTTATTTATTCTTCTTATTTTAAAGGGAAAAGGCGTGTTCTAGTAGTGTATATGAAAGCTTTCTAGTAGTGTGCATGAAAGCTTTGTAGTAGTGTGCATGAAAGCTTTGTAGTAGTGTGCATGATAGCTTTGTAGTAGTGTACATGAAAGCTTTGTAGTAGTGTGCATGAAAGCTTTGTAGTAGTGTGCATGAAAGATTTCTAGTAGTGTGTATGAAAGCTTTCTAGTAGTGTGCATGAAAGCTTTCTAGTAGTGTGTATGAAAGCTTTCTAGTAGTGTGCATGAAAGCTTTCTAG
>NW_015153718.1:0-1343 GCF_000732505.1 Cyprinodon variegatus | reverse complement strand
TTCTTACTCGTAAATTTTATTTATCCTACAGCACTCCCTGTCAGTGTTCCATATAATATATACATTAATTGAGTCAAGCATTTTTTTTTTTTTTACGTTTAATTACGTAAGGATTCCTAGATGATATAGACTCCCCCCCTACACCACTGCAGGAGGGATTTTGGCCTCCTCCTCCTTTCTCACCAAGCTGCTTGGAAATTTCCTTGTTGCCTTTTACAGCCTTGTGGAGGTAAACAATTTAGTCTCTAGTGTCTTTGGACAGCTCTATGGTCTTCGCCATGTTAGTAGTAGGACTCTTATTGATTGTATAGGGAGGACAGGTGTCTTTATGCAGCTAACGACCTCAAACACATACATCTAATTTATAATAATAACTGGAGTTGAGATGGACATTTTGAAGGCTGACTAACGGGTCTGTGAGAGTCAGAATTCTAGCTGATAGATTGGGGTTCAAATACTTATTTGCAGCTGTATCCTACAAATAAATAGTTTTCAAAAATCATATATTGAGATTTCTGGATTTTCTTTTTTTAAATTATGTCTCTCACAGTGGAAATGCACCTATGATGAAAATTCCAAACCCCTCCAGATTTCTGAAACAGCAGGGTGTTCAAATACTTATTTTCCTTACTGTATTTTTTATTTGTAGTATATTGTTCTGAATACTGCTGTACTTTTGTTTGTAGGTTTTTGGACAATAAAGTAACTTTAAAAATCAAAGTGGGACATTCCACGATTGTATGGAGAGAAAATCAGAAAGGAACGAGCCTTGGAAAAAAATACATCTCACCTCTAAAAGTCAGGGTTGGTCATCAACACAGATGGGAGGAGCTGAGCTGGGTTATGGATGATTGTTGGAGCAAACGACAGAGAGAGTCTTGGCATGGCATGGCCTGGAGCCATGAATCTCTGCAGATGAGCAGAAAGAGATGCAGTTGCGCAGCAAATTTTGTCTATGGAGTGATTTGTGAGGAGAAAAGAAGATTATGTCAGCCGGCATAGAGCAGATGAACCGGTGGAGGAACATAGATTGGAGAGGATGGAACGTTGGCTGTAGAAGGTACCGGATGAACAAGAGAGGGCCTGGGAGAAGGCTTGGATGAGCCTTCTGGGATAAGCCCAAGATGTAGCTGTGGGAAAATTCCTCTGTCTCGTAACTAAGCAAAGAAGAAAGGAAGATCGGTGCGAGCGGAGAGGCAGGTGCTTCCGATGGTGAACTGGGCAAGAGAGGCCTGGAGCCTTGGAAACAAGGAGGCAACAACCTGATTGACAACTGAAGTTCAGCTGGTATTGCAGAAGAAAAGTTGGACGATGTTTGGCTTCAGAGGTGCCTAGGCCTCAAC
>NW_015153717.1:5381-8540 GCF_000732505.1 Cyprinodon variegatus | reverse complement strand
GATAAAACATCTTCAGTCTGCTTTATCACCTGCAAAGAAATGGAAAAAGAACAGCAAAACAAACGGAAATAGTATAAGAGATACAATAAAGTAACACCTTGATACCATCGCTGAAGTATAAGTAGTATTATTTAATCTGCCATGTACTCTGTGTTGCCTGAAGATCAGAATATGGGCTTTCTGTATGGAAGTGAATCTCTAAGTACCTGAAACCAAGAACCTGTAGTTGTTTCTGAGAGTGCCCTTGTGCATGTAAAGTTTATCCAAAGGAAAAGGGCTCCATAGTGGTTGTGAAGAGCCGAAGATGTGGCCTCTAGAGCACAGAGGCAAGCGCCGGGGGACCCAAAGCCCCAGAGGTCCAAAGGGACCCCAAGAGTACTACTACTTCATTTACCCTACTTTAAAAGTACAGGTCTAAATAAAGTGGCTGTGTTCTGTCTAAAAATAATGGATTTTTTTATGTAAAGGTTTTTTCAAATTTCAAATTTCGAATGTGTGAAAATTATATTTTATTTGAGATCACACACATATATAAAGCAGGGTGGTAAATCCTTGTTGTTCGCAACAGGAAAAGAAGAGGAACTGTACAGCCGGTGACTAGGCTAATGCTTAGCAGATCCCTTGTGATTACCTTCCTAATGTAATTATAATGACAATGTCAAAGCAAACACAAGTAAACACAAGTAAAAGATTTGCTGGTATAACTGTTTTTTTTTCAAAACATAGACACATTTACAAATAAGTTAACGTTACTTTTGCAAAAATGTATTGTCAATAAAACAAAACAGGGATATTCAACGCGCTGTTTTGATAAAACAGGCCTATGCTGTTTTTCAAATGGTATATCAGAGACTGAAAGAGATAAAAAAAATCTCAGCAAACTGTTCCTTTAACAATTTCTATCAAACTATCATCTATAAATGGTTATAAAGACCATTTAATAATGATTTACAGATAGATTATTATTATTTTTTATAATATCTATGAACTAGATCTAAACAATTTATAAAAGGTAAATGGATCATTTATTAAGGTATGAAGCCCAATGTTGTTAGATTGAGATGAGAGTAAGTCCAACATGAAAAAAACATAAAAAAAATATAGGCTAGGTAAATCAGTCAGATTAGTGTTATACCCAGTGATGATAGGCTAGGAAAAAAAGGAAAAAAACTAAGATGCAGGGTTATATGATCTATTTACCTTTAAAAAAAGGTTTAGATGCATTTTAGAAATCATTATCAAACATTAATAAACTATATTTTAAAACTGACACACAGAACTGAAAGCGCTCCTGCCTCCACGTAAAGTCCTTTCAAGTCAGTCTGCGCGTGAACTGAGCAACCAAATTATCCTGCTGCTGCCACGGACACTTGGTACCACCCCCTGGTGTGAGGCGCCAGCGCTGCAGTGCACCAATTACCACTAATACCGTTAGTGGGGCTGCTCCTGACATCGCCCTTAGTTATCAAACCGATTAGAGCCAACCAAATTCTCTTGCTGTTTGCATCAGAATGATTCGAATCTTCCCGAGACCTGCCTGGACTTTGGCAAGTGATTGGTTTGTGGACTGGATCGAATCGGAATTATTTATTTTATCTAACTTGTGTTTATTTTCCAAGAGTTTGTAGTGTTTGCATATTTGCTATAATACTGGAATATTAGAAATAAAGACATCAGTATTTTAACCTGTGGTGTTTGTGTTTGTTGTGCAGCGAATTATTTATCCCTTAGGTCAGACTCACAATCCCCTCCTTAACATTTGAATAAACAGTTTTCTTTGGTTGGTAATTAATGACTCTGCTGATAGCCATAGTCTAATTACTAAACTGGTAAAAACAACTTGATTTTAAACATCTGGTCCAGGAGTCTAACTTCGGATGTCAAAGAGCAAGCGTCCTGGTGAGTAAGTAAGTTACAGTTATAATCATTGATAACAATGAATTTGTTTTACCCTTGATTTTGAATGACCTAATAAATTAACTACAACTTCCAGTATTATTAATATTGTATTCATAGTCTACTGGTAAAATATCACAACACCTTTTCAGCATGTAGGCTAACTAACACCGATTTATTTTTCTCATATAATATGAATCATGATCTGTAGTGTTCTCCTTAAATTATCCTGTGTTTGTGTCAAAGTTCAGAACTAAGGACCCTGTGGTCAGGCAAGACAGAAGGTGGGATTATTCAAAGCGTTTTTTTTGATAGAGCGGGTTTTGGATCTGTGGTATCAGCAGCTAGAGCATCTATCACCGGAAACTCTGTTGGAGAAAAACACAGGTTAGTGACCATGATAATCTGGTGGAGGATGATTATCCATGTAAGTCACTTACCTGGTTTAACAGTTCAGTCCATTTCCAGAGAACGAGATAGGACCCAGCTGGTGGGCTGCAAACAAGATGCGGCAGGCTCTGCCCAGAGTGTACCAGATGCTGCAGCCCAGAAGGACAAGCAGGAGTCCGAGCTAGGTCAGGGAAACAGATCAGAACAGGAGGGCTCAAAGGCCAAGGAGTCCAAATCCCGGTCAGGGATACAGATCAGAATAGGAACAGGCTGGTTCAGAGTTCCGGAAGTCCACAGACAGTTTGAGTAGACCATTCAGACTGGAACAGGCAGGCTCAGTGATTGAGAGGCAGAACAGGTATGGATCAGGAAATCAGAAATACTATGGCAAACTAAAAACCACTTTCTACTCTGAGATCAGACGAGAACAGGCACACTCAGAGGATGAGAGGCAAATCAGGTCAGGATCAGTAAATAGGAAACACTATGATATGCTAAAAACCCCTTTCACCACTGGCGAAAGAAAACGAAATAATAATTATGACAAGATCATGACAGTTTAGTTAATAAAAGGGTTTGGCCTAAAGCCCTGAACTGAACAAATATGATTTTGCATCTGATCTGAAAGAAAATAATTTCATGAGGTAGTGACTTTAGCACTTTTTAGAGTAAATGGGGATGAACACACCCGACCCGATTTTCTGCAAGGGGGCTTGTATAGCTCCGACTGATAGACCCCAGGTCTGTTTTAGTCAGACTATGGATCAATCCAGCAGCATTTAAATGTACAGCGACAAAAGTCTGCCAAAAGTGGGGACACACAATAAATAATCCTACAAGCAGCTTTACTGTAAACAGACACTCATAAACTAC
>NW_015153717.1:0-551 GCF_000732505.1 Cyprinodon variegatus | reverse complement strand
GAATTCTGGGTCCAACATTCTGAGATCATTACACAATCATACTGCATCATACTGTAACTCCCTCTTTCTTCAGCGCTATTCTCACCATAAATGGGCAAAACACAACTTTATGCTCCCTTACCCAGGAGTTATTGAAAATCTCAGACCATTAGAGGCAGCTTCAGGTGATGGGATTTGAAGCTCGACATGCATTTTTCAAACAGGTTAGTCATGTAACTTGCAACGTTAGAAACATTTGTAAAACAATGGTATTTCGGTTGTCTGTGAAATGCCAGGAGGGGAGTGGAAATTAGTAATGTTTCTCCAACCATAACTCTTGCTTGTCAGTATAGCTAAGGTCTTATTTGATCTTGTTTCACACTTTATAAAAATTAAAGTCTGCATAGTTGTGTACTTTTTTATAACACTTGTTCCATAACAATGACCAATTCCACATGTTACATTTAACATTCAACCCTTTATACCGTGTATTTTGTGATTTAATCCATTTCAAGGCGGTGACTTGTAAAAATCCCAGCAATGTTTTTATTGAATAAAAAGGTTTTGAATTA
>NW_015153716.1:6374-8553 GCF_000732505.1 Cyprinodon variegatus | reverse complement strand
TCAGGTAGCCTGTGTTTGGTGTGGAATGTTAAATAGTGCCACAGTGGATACCAGGATTAATGCAGCGCTAACAGATCATTTAGGGTTCTTTATTCCAGAGACCAGAATATTCTCACATTGAGTCGGCAGCAAAGAACCTGCTGTCAACATTAACAGCAACAGTTCAGGATCCAGACCAGAATCAGCAACTGCAGCTTGAAATTCAGAAACCATCTCTAGTCAGGAACTAAGACTGAGACAGACTGACGTCCAGCAGGAGATGACCAAGTTAGAAATAATGACTCTACATGTTATTATGACTACAATATATGTTTCACTTGACATTTTTTATTTATCTGCTACATTTGACCATTTGCTTTACTGGTCTTTTCCTGGTCTTTTCAGATGAGAAAGGACCAGTGGAAAACAGAGATTTCCTGCACCATTTGAAAGCAGTTCATCAGTCCCCACAAAGACCACAAATCTCCAGTTTGTTTTCACTTCTAAGACTGATGACGAGGATTCCAGAAGGATCTCAGGAGCTCAGGATGTTAACGGCCACGGTTAACGCCTGATATCAGTGCCTGAAAACAGCCGCCATGCAGAGGCAGACATGCAGAAATTCTAACATGATGCTAAAACCCAATCATTAGCACAGCTGAGACGGCTTGTTGAGATCAAAGCTGTGTTTGATAAATTAATCACTATAAGGATTTTTTAAAAATAATTGTGAAACAATTCAAAATGAAAACCATCAGCAGACTCCTTAATTACAATTGGCAATTATTAATATTATGGAAATGTACCTAAGTTCTATCAGTCTGGTTCTGAGAACTTATAGATAATTTAGTTGGACATTAAAGCAGGTCTGCTGACTAAGAATAAACATGTTAAGGTTGTTTCTCACTTTGCATTAATTATTTGCAGTTCAGTTTGGAGCATTTGGACATAAACAAGCTGCCATTGACTGCAATGACAATCAGTTATTTAAACTGTGATCATCTTTATGTAAGAAGCTATTGGTTTTTACTATTTTCATCTAGACATGCGTATGTGTGTGTGTTTTAAAAAGGTTCCAGCAGCCCTTCTAGCTGAGTAACCTAAACTGGAGACCTTGGATGTTTCATAAGGCAGCAGGTTGAGCATTAGTTGCTACACCATGATGCATCTCTAAGTATTATTATTTTAAGACAATTTTTTATAATGTGTTTTTTCACTGTCCTTCTGCAAGAGAGAACTGGCCTTCATCATCACTGAAGCTAATTTCTGTATAAAATAAACTTAACTTTCATATTTCAAACATTTTGAAGAAGGAAGTGACCAGAGAGAACTTCCTGTGATCCCACCTGAGTCTGACGGCTAAACTGCCAAACTTCTACATCCAGTAATGGAAGACATGTGATTTCCATCATTCCACTTCAAGATGACATCAGCACAGAACCTCTACCTGCTGATGAAGTTCAGCTAAATGACAAAATCTCAATGCAAAACTAGTGTTGAAATGTTACCATTACGAGTTCCTTTGCTTCATATAGAGTCCTGCAGCAAAACTATAGAAAACAGTGAAAAAGAAAGTTTTTTATCCACTATATTCCAGTAAACTAAGAGAGAGCTAACGGAACTATTATCTTACAAATACTGAATTATTTCTTTTTTTTTTTAACAGGAATTGATTGATTAGGGGTGTAAATCACTCCCATCATGGCGATTCCATTCAGTATCATTTCCTGACCCAACCATTCCATTATTTTCGATACTCAAGAATACACCCCGATTTGATTTGATTAATTGGTTCATTTTTTAATTTTATTTTTTACACCTTACAGTCTAGACTATGTTTCAACTTTGAAATAAATCAATGAAAGCTGTAATATCGTTATGCATTTTAGAAACAACAGCAAATAACAGAAGGAGAGAAGTTGCACTCCAGATATTCCTATTAAACCCTCATTCACTGAAAAATAATCATTCCTGCGTTATAGATTCTAAATCAGTGCAATGAGCCCTTTTTCCAGCTGGATCTCCGCTCTTTTTGGCCCTCATGTCCCTCCGTCGTCGGACTAAACTCGCCCCCACTTCCTCGCCGCCTCGGCCGTATCTAGACCCACAGCGTGTAGAACAGACCACGCTGCAATATTGAGCATAATTTAAAAACGTCTGCATCAAACTCACTGCTGTAAGAGTATAACCAGGAAGCGAG
>NW_015153716.1:2412-6274 GCF_000732505.1 Cyprinodon variegatus | reverse complement strand
ATCGATGCATCGAAACAAAAGGATTATTATTTACACCCATAAATCTGATGAGATCAATGAACTTGTAGATGACATCAACAGTCAGGAAGTATCTTTAGTTCACAGCAGTTAAAACAAATATAAATGTATTCTTTTGGAATGTAAAACACAACTAAGCCATAAAACAATCAATACCAGGTGGATTGGTTGCTCTAAAAACAAAGTTGAATTTCTACAACTATTTAGATGGCTGTTATATTATGGCTATAGTTTTCTTTTTCAATCCAACTGCGCTAAAATAATGTCGTCCCTGTTTTTACTTATCACAAAGTTTTTATTATGGAGCTTCTAAATATTCAGCAGTGATTGTCTGATTGTATTTTAATGCATTTCTCTGGCTGAGGGGGAATTTGTTGATTGCCTGACCTTTAGCTAATTTCAAACAGAGTCACAGTAGACTTTATTTTCATTTTTTTGCCCTATATGCCAAGGAGAATACCTGGTTGCTGTGAAAGGTGAACAAAGACGTGCTTTTTTGCTGTAAGAAATGGTTTTTAATTGTATTTGCTTTGACAACTAGTTGCCGTCTCATTTTGTTAGCACAGAAAATTAGTGTAGTTTAAAAACCAAGAATATAAATTACTACTTTAAATAACCGTTTGTACTTTATATGTAGATAAAACTGTTTCAACCATAACATCCTTATTTAATCAGTTCATAGGACTCTGATAAAAAAAAATATTGCACAGAAAACGTCCCAAACTTGACTTTATAATAAAAATAAATGAATAAAATAAAATCCCTGTTTCACCACTATCACAGTAATCATCAGCTGTCTCTTTCCTCACTGGGTAATTGGACGGGTCCTGAGGCAATTAAAGCAAATTAGAAAGAGGCTCAAAGACACTCGGCTGGGGACCTTCATCAGTGAACGTCCAGATGTGGCTCAAATTATTTTCCCACATGAGTCGATGCTGTTTTAGACCCAGAGGTAAATTAAGGTGGTTCTGATTTTAAAAACATTAAACCGGATCCAAACTCAAGGATAATTAGTCAGGATGGTTTGCTTGAGTGGAGCATCCTGGACTGCATCAGATGACCGACCATGATTGATGACGATGATGATTGCAGTATGGAAGACAAGAGCTTCATCAGTTCATTCACATGGTAGAACATTTTCACATCCACTAACAAATATTTCCAAACATAACTGTTGCATGATGACAACACCAGATCTAGATTAAATCTCAGAACTATTTTAACTCAGTTTCTTCTTTCTAATGAGGTGAAAATTAAGCTGTGTGTTAAACTGTAAATAACTGTTGTGACCTTAATCTAAATGGTTCGGCCATGATAAGAATCAAACTTAACAATATCCAAGCAACCATCAATATTCCAGAAAAGTTTAATGGATTCATCTTAACTGATTTTTTATTAGATTTTTATCACATGAACACAACTTTTCTGTGTTCCAGCATCTCCTGACGAACTACAGGATCTCATAAAGTTCTGGGTTGGATGGGAGGCTGCTACACAAACCCTCACTGTGGAAACTGGCCATGGTAGTCTACCCAGGTCATCAACATGCTTTGAGACGCTTCCATTGCACTACCAAGACTTTGAAAACTTCAAGAAAGACTTGGTGGCATCTGTAAGCACACATGGAACAGGATTTGGGCTCGTTTCAGTTTTAGTTCCAATCACCGTTAGGACCCGCAACTTTTACAGCATGTTGCTCAGAGCTACTAGTTGAGCTGAAAAGTTTGACCACAGATTTTTATTATTTTAAAGGCAGGTTTTTGGTTTTTCAGAACTTCCTGCCTGTTTTATATGTAGAAATTGTTGATACTTGCTATTGGCTTCATTCATTCAACCAGCCTGTTTTATGGAAATAAACAGTTCAGTGGGGAAGGACTTTAGAATTCTTTGTTTAAAGTTGAAGAATAAAAGAAAGACTTCTGGAAAATGTGTGTTTATTTAATAGTGGAAAGAATATGTAGTTTATGAAGTTTATAAAAAATAAATCTTTTAAATGAACAGAGGAGTGTTTAATGTTCCCACTGTTTGAATCCTCAATTCTACCAACAGCCCCTTTTTAAATAACATTTATCTAATATTTTTACAATATCAGACACATATCTCACTTTACAATCCATTTTCAATCGTGTGAAAACATTGACTTTTCTACATCTGCTGGCCAATAACTGTCCCAATGATCAGATTGAGTTCATTAATTAGTGGACATAGTGAACAGTAGCAACATGTCTGAACCCTGTGATTCAGAACGTCCCAGTGGATCTATGGGGGCCCTAAGGGCTACCAGTCGTTCAGGGCTCAGCACACTGCCAGTTTCAGGAATAGTGATGTCATAGTGTGGGTCATCCTCTGTCTTCCCAGTCAGTGTGAGGGAGGTAGAGTCCCTGCAAACTAAACTATGTAGATCCTGAAAGGCTCCATCATTTTGTTGCTACAGTTGACTGAACATACTGACCTTTGGATCCCTGCAGTATCGGCTGTTTGCTCCATCACACCTGAATCCAAAGGCAGTGTTATCTTCTCAGAAGCCATCAGGGCTGCAGATGATTCCTCATCAGTTTATTTAAGACGGACGTTAGAGCAGGTTTAGGAACAGGATCCATAACCATCAGTCTATGCAGAGATAGATCTGACTTTGAACAGGTCGAGCAAAACCTAATTATGTTTAAGGACTAATATAGATGCATTTCAGAGAAAAGGGTTTCTATCAGAAATTAGAAATACTTTATACTTTATCCACCCCTTTGATGGATGTTTGTTTTAATGTGTTCTGATTCAGTCGTCTGATGAATGAATGTTCTGGTTAGAAATATGAATATCAATGTGAAAAACTATGAAACCCAGAGATGCTCATCCTTTTATAGACAGATAGTGGATGTAATGACAACAAAAAGCAAGAGGATTCTGATATGTGAAGGAGATTTAACATCAGACTAAATTCAACAGTTGATTCATCAAATGAAAAACCCGACGCACAAAAACATTATCAGGAGATGAAATACCTGGATGAGTGAGCTGGGACTGGTGGATGTTTGGAGGGAAAGAAACCAGAATAAACCAGATTATTCACCATGTCTACTCCAGCATAGATGACTGCTGCATGTTGAAGGGAGATCTTTTTAGGGGAAACAGCTGTAAGCTAATGGGCCCATATAGATCTCATCCAGCTGAATAACAGGAGAAGGTCCGCTCTGTGGAGACTAACATTATGAACCCAAACCAAGGAATAACTAAAACCTGAAATTAACTGATATTTAGAAAGAAACGATAACGATGAAGTGACTCCTCCTAAAGTCTGGATGCTTTAAAAGCAGCGATTAGAGGTAAAATCATCCATTACATCATATGAGAAAAAAACTGCAGGAATTAGAAGAGGATCTGAGAAGATTACAGAGAGAACATGCAAAGTCTCCCAAAGATGACAATACCAAACATTAAAAACTAAAGAAATAGAAGAAATAAACAGGAAATTAAAAAAAAGCTTCCCTTTATAAAACAGCAATACTATGAGACAAACGGAAAATCCCTGAAACTTTGATCACATCGGTTAAGAAAACAACAAGCCAACAGAACTATACACATAATAAGAAACAAAGAAAATAGAAACTAATCTAGAAGAGATCAAAAACTGCTTCCAAAAATACTATAAAACACTAAATACCAACCAAATACAAGCAGCGACAGCCAGATCAATACCTTTCTGGAAAAGATCAATCTTCCAACGATCACCCAAATACAAGCAGTGACAGCCAGATCAATACCTTTCTGGAAAAGATCAATCTTCCAACGATCACCCAAATACAAGCAGTGACAGCCAGATCAATACCTTTCTGGAAAAGATCAATCT
>NW_015153716.1:0-2360 GCF_000732505.1 Cyprinodon variegatus | reverse complement strand
CGCCGTGATTTCAATCACACCCAAGGAAGGGAAAGACAACGAATGCAGGAGTTATCGCCCTCCTAAACAACGACTACTTTATTCCCACCTCAACAGTTTTTAGAATGGGACAGATTAATAGCCAGGTATCTATGGCAGGGGAAAAAGGCCAGAGGGAAAAAGGCCAGAATTAAGTTTAGAACTCTGCAATTAAAGAAAGAACAGGGTGGGATGGGCCTTCCCTGTTTACAGGAATACTATCATGCAGCCCAGCTGAGACCTTTAGTCTGTCTCTGTTCACCATCGTTCACCGCAGCCTGGAAGGAACTAGAAGGCACCACAATAACAGGAATCCCAATAACAGCCCTTCTTTATGATTATAAATTACAGGAAGAGCAGCAGATCCCAGACGACTCCATGACAGCTCGGTATTCCAAGTCCTGGCAGGAGTTGGCTAAAATTAGGAGACGCGTCTAAAATAATGAGGTGGTGTGCCTATGATTCTACACCAAATAGACCGGATGACAGATTCAATCTATGGATCTCTAAAGGATTAACTTCCTACTAATCATTTGTCCACAAAGGGATATTTTAAAGTTTGGAAACCTTACAGAAAGACCATAAACTGGGAAAAGAGGATTTCTTTAGGGACCTGCAGGTGAGACACTATTTCAACAGTAACCTTGAAGAGGTGCTGAAAAAGAGCGAAGTTTCATGGAGGCATTTTTATCTCTAATTAAACCCGGATCAGACGGCAAAATCATCTCCAGATGATATAAGGCCATACAGCTGTCTAAACAAGAGGAGGAACAAGCAGACCCACCTGTTAGAGATCTGCTACTCAGAAGTGCTCAGTAGAGCAGATCTAGAGGATTTCTATCAAACTCAGGCATAAACTAAAGCTGACATTCTTTCCTTTCTACCAATTGGTTTAGACCTGTAATACTTAAACCCTCCACCAGAGAGCACTGCGTGATTGAACTGTGGAAGAATAGGAAGCTAGCAGTGAACGCGCTAAAATGCCCTTTTTCTCCAATATTTCAAAGGTAGGAATAGTTTTTCAGCATCAAACAATGTCAGAGGCTTTACTGAACATAAAGTTAGATTATAATGGAAAGCAAAGCTTATGAGGATCTAATATTGTTTAAAAACATGTTACTTGATTTGTCCTTTTATGATGAAGGCAGAGACACAGAACTAATGTAGTTAATAAATCCTTTCTGTCGTCGCCTCGCTGAGCGCTGAAGGTGATTCTAAAATCCGGGATAATTCATCCGACTCACGGGCCTCATGAACAATAATCTATATCAGGGAGACTCCCAGAAGTTCCAGGAGACTTGATGTAAGAGCCATAGGATCAAAATAAGCTATTACTGATGTGGCAGCAGCACACAGCTCTGACTCCTGGGTGGAGGGTGTGTCTAAGGAGGGCGTGAGCGTCACTAAGGCATGAATGGGAGTTATTCTGGCGCGCTGCATTTATGAATGAGGAAGCGGGCGCACCGGTGCTGGTCATAATTTCTGTTGGCCGTGCTTTATTGTTGCTTTATTGTTGGCATCATAGAATGGTTTAGCCGGGTCAGTCTGTGTCAGTCAATGTAACGTCTATGACGACCAAATGGAATAAATCGATGATCGCAATTACAAGAAGCGGCTTGGAGTGTTTGAAGCGCGCGTCTGACAGATGATGAAATCACCGTGTTAATCCAGTGCGGCCCTCTACAACACCGCTGGTCAGCCGCACATCTACTTGGGATTTCTGTAATGACATTATCCAAGACTATAACAGAGACCCGACTCTCAGTTGCATTCTGTGAGATTAACTCTAGCTAACCGGTCGGTGGTCTTTGGTAACAGTCACATCAAGTCAGTCCATAGATCACAATTATAAACCTGAATGGAAGATCATAAGTTAAAGTATCTGGGTGTTTATCTCTATAGATCTAGATGATGGGTCAGGGATGCTGATAGACTCCAATGCTAGATTGTGTTGTAAATTCCTTTCTTTTAATTTTCTGTTTTAAGTAACTGCTAACTCTATATGTCTGATCACCTTCCGTTTTAGTGAGTTAGAATGACCTCCCATGCTGAAGGCTGAGATGACCATGCTGACCAGAGAGCATCACCTTATATGGTAATGCTGTGGTCAGGAGGAGAAGCCAGGATGCTGCAGCTCAGACAGCATCTTTAGATCAAATGGAATTCTATCTCTATAGTTCTGCTGCTATATGCTTAGACTGCTGGAGGACATAGGGACCCCTTTTTCATCATTCTGCTTCATTCTATCTCTATAGTTCTGCGTGTTTGTTAGATCAGTCGGTCTCTTCCTGCTCAGCCTGTAAATCAGGGACTGGATGCAATCAGCTGGTTTTCCTTTGATA
>NW_015153715.1:7454-8556 GCF_000732505.1 Cyprinodon variegatus | reverse complement strand
CCCTGTGACTGGGAGTGGAACCCGGACCCTGTGACTGGGAGCAGAACCCGGACCCCGGCCCAGTGACTGGGAGCAGAACCCGGACCCTGTGACTGGGAGCGGAACCTGGACCCTGTGACTGGGAGCAGAACCCGGACCCTGTGACTGGGAGCGAAACCTGGACCCTGTGACTGAGAGCAGAACCCGGACCCTGTGACTGGGAGCAGAACCCGGACCCCGGCCCAGTGATTGGGAGCAGAACCCGGACCCTGTGACTGGGAGCAGAACCCGGACCCTGTGACTGGGAGCAGAACCCGGACCCTGTGACTGGGAGCAGAACCCGGACCCTGTGACTGGGAGTGGAACCCGGACCCTGTGACTGGGAGTGGAACCTGGACCCCGGCCCAGCGAATGGGAGTGGAACCCGCACCCTGTGACTGGGAGCGGAACCCAGGACTCCGGACCCAGCGACTCGGAGAGGAACCCGGACCCTGCAACTGGGAGCGGAACCCGGACCCTGTGACTGGGAGTGGAACCTGGACCCCGGCCCAGCGAATGGGAGTGGAACCCGGACCCNGGAACCCGGACCCTGTGACTGGGAGTGGAACCTGGACCCCGGCCCAGCGAATGGGAGTGGAACCCGGACCCAGCGACTCGGAGAGGAACCCGGACCCTGCAACTTGGAGCGGAACCCGGACCCAGCTACTGGGAGCGGAACCCGGACCCAGCGACTGGGAGCGGAACCCGGACCCAGCGACGGGGATCGGAACCCGGACCCAGCGACTGGGAGGGGAACCCGGACCCAGCGACTGGGAGCGGAACCCGGACCCAGCGACTGGGAGCGGAACCCGGACCCTGCGACTGGAAGCGGAACCCGGACCCTGCGACTGGAAGCGGAACCCGGACCCTGTGACTGGAAGCAGAACCCGGACCCTGCGACTGGGAGCGGAACTCGGACCCTGTGACTGGGAGCGGAACCCGGACCCTGTGACTGGGAGCGGAACCCGGACCCCGGCCCAGTTACTGGGAGCAGAACCCGGACCCTGTGACTGGGAGCGGAACCCGGACCCTGCGACTGGGAGCGGAACCCGGACCCTGTGACTGGGAGCGGAACCCGGACCCC
>NW_015153715.1:2464-5309 GCF_000732505.1 Cyprinodon variegatus | reverse complement strand
GCAGGAGGAGCAGCTGTAGGAGGAGCTCCATCATGGCAGAGAATCAAAGCAGCTCAGATGTTTGAAGGTTTTTCTAATTAGCGGCTCTGTGATCGTTTGAGGCTGTCTGGTGTCTGAGTCATAATCAGAAACAGGAATCATCTCCATGGAGGAACCTGAAGATAACAATCCCCTCTTCCACCACCAGGGGGCAGCCTATCAATCCTTTTCTCAGAATAGAGAAATTATCCTTTGAATGTTAGTTTAGGTTCCACTGATCCGGCCTGCATCCATTGAACCTCCCAGCAGAGAAGAAGCAGCCTCCATCTTTGCCCCCCCGAGGGTTACCTTGCTGTTTGATGATGTCACCTTCTGCTCCAGGCGGTTTAGGAGGTTCTCCACAGCTGACATCCGTCTGTCCAGATCGCTGATCTAGAAAAGGCAGAAAAATGACCGTTAAGGCGTCTGGATCTAAACCCGACCCACCAGAACCTCAGCCCACCACGGTCCAACACCGACCCACAGCTTCCATGGAGACCTGGAGCCTTCAGAGAGCTCCAGATGATGTTCTCCATGGAGCAATCCTGGTGTCCAGAGGTTCTGCTGAACCAGAACCAGGTTCTGCTGAACCAGAACCAGGTTCTGCTGAACCAGAACCAGGTTCTGCTGAACCAGAACCAGGTTCTGCTGAACCAGAACCTGGTTCTGCTGGGTCTGCAGGCCTGAATTCAGCTCCTGCTTTAAGGTCTCAGTCCTCCTGGGTCCTTCTGGGTCCATCTGGTTCCTCCTGGGTCCTCCTGGTTCCTCCTGGGTCCATCTGGGTCCTTGTGGGTCGTCAGCCAACAGGACTGCAGTGCAGCCTCACTGCTTCCTGCAGCTGGATTAAACCGCTTCCAGATCGTCGTCTGAGGACAGGAGACCTCGGCAGCCAGAGGAAGCTGCGGGTTCTACGCCGGCTTCCTGTTTGGGTCGCTGTGCAGAGCAGCTGGCGGACTGTTAGCCGCCGTTAGCTGATCTGTTTGCATTCCTGTGATGTTTGGACCCTGACATGAACCCAGCAGAACCAGCAGCGGGTCGGGTCGGGTCAGACGCTGAGCCACGATCAGACGATGATGTAATGATCTGGCAGCTGCCTCCTCTTCATCACTCAGACGGACGTTCCGGTCCAACAGGAGAATCAGGAATCTGTTCCCACAGCGGAACCAGAACTCTGACTGGGTTCTGCTCACTTTGAGGAGGAGATACCCCTGATTCAGAACCGGAAAGCGGGTTTGGGACCCTGATCCAGCAGACTCCCAGAACCCATTCCCACTCTGCAGGGCCACGGCATGATGCTGCCACCGCCATGCTTCACAGCTTGTGTTGCTCTCTGCATGTAGATCATCAGGAGGTTCTGCACGTTCTGCTGGGTCTGCAGCAGGTCCAGATGCTGGAGCAGAACCTCCTCTCTGACCCGTCTGATGGTGTTCAGGTTGAGGTGGGAACCAGAACCAGCTGGTTCTGGTTCCGGGTCGATGGCTGTTATTACTACAGTATTACAGATTATTGGATTATTAATATCAGAATACTGTAATTATGGAACCCAGTTCTAGAAGCATCAGAACTGGATAACTGGACCAAAGCCGAACCAGCGCCACCTGCTGCCTGAAGGCCGCCACTAACCTGCGGCGCGGCGCTGGCTGCGTTCAGGCTCTCCTGGGAGCCCGGATGGCGCTGGTAGAAGCGGTTCTGGTGGAGCGGCTCGTCCTCGGCCTCTGAGTGCTCCAGGCTGGGTAGGTAGCTGCTGCAGCCCCTCAGACCCGCCAAGCTGCCGCTGCCGCAGGACGAGTAGCTGAGGCGCGACACGGAGCGGGACGGGCCGGTCCGGTACTCCGCCGACCCGGTGTCATCTGGAGAAAACAAAGCAGAGGCCTGACCTTTGACCTGTGGACGCCGGCGGGCGGCCGCTCGGGGAACAGTCTCCTTACCGTTCTGCGGACTCATCTCCGGGTCCAGATCGCCGTGCTGAAAGATGGCCGCCACGTCAGCGTCGCAGAGCATCGGCTCCCTCAGACCGCCGTCAGAGTCTGTGATGTCATGAGAGACTGAGGCCTGAGGGGGGAGAGCGTTGGTGACCGACCCGGTTAGGAACCGGATCAGAATAATCTAGACTCCAGATTAACTCACTGAAACCATTACTGGCCCATAATCTGACCCAATCTGAGCTCAGACCTGAAGCTTGGATCATCTGCTTCTTTAGAACTGGTTCTACTGGTCGTGGTCCAGAACCTACCTGGTCCTGTGGAGTTCTGGAGGTGGTGGAGGGATCCCAGCCCAGCAGGAAATCAACCGGATCCACCGTCAGCCTCCGTTTGGCCTTTTTCATCTACAGAGGAGGAGGATGAGGAGGATGAACCTTCATCAGCGTTCAGACGGCCTGAAGCCTCTGAGGTTCCCTCAGTTCTACGTCTGTTCCTGTCAGCAGAAACCTGCTGCTGGACCTCAGCAGACCTGGACGCGTCAGATGCTTGATTCTGACCATGAAGATTCAGACAGAAGATCAGGAAGTAGAGGCTTTTATTGTGAAAGGTAGCAGAGCGCTAAGCTGAGCCTGCAGCTCTCTAGCTAGCAGTAGCTAGCAAGGATTTTATTACTGGTAGCAGACTATAGCATGGTAGAAACTAGCGGTGTAAGAGCTAAGCTAACAGCTAGCGCTAATAAACCAGCGTTTTCCCGCCAGTCTCAGTGAACAACCAGACAGGCAACAGCAGCCTGGGATTAACAGAGACCTGGTTGCATGATCAAACCACGGAGTGAGATGTGGAGTTAGTGGGGTGCACCATCAGACAAGAGGAGGAGGAGCAGGAGGAGCAGGAGGAGCAGGAGG
>NW_015153715.1:0-605 GCF_000732505.1 Cyprinodon variegatus | reverse complement strand
CAGGAGCGCCACCTCCTGGCCTGCAGGAGCGCCACCTCCTGGTCAGCAGGAGCGCCACCTCCTGGCCTGCAGGAGCGCCACCTCCTGGTCAGCAGGAGCGCCACCTCCTGGTCAGCAGGAGTTCAGACCTGCAGCTCCCACCTGCGACTTTCAGGGCGTTCCAGTTTAAACGTTTGGAAGTTCTTACTTCCTGGTTGATCTTCTCGATCGGAGAAGTTCCTGATGATTCCCAGTCTGGGGTGCTGCAGCATGATGGTTTGGTTTACTGGTTTCTGTTCATGGTGACCCTAAATCCCACCCCGCCCCTCCTGAAACCCCCTAAAGGTCAGCAGGTCTAGATCAGGGCGTCCTGAAGTATGATTATTAACCTGGATTAGTCAGTTAGTTGAGATGAAAGATGGAGATGGAGGTCCTACCCCAGGGAGGTGCTGTGAGTCTGCTCCTTCCAGGCTGTGCTCCTCAAATCCATCTGCTGACACACAGAACAGAGGAGGCCGTGTATTTATGGGCTGAAGAGGAAGAAAGTATCTACCGTGGCATCGAAGAAGCAAAGTGACGGCGTCCAATGGAGCTTTGGTCCTTACCCCACCATACCGACCGTCTGG
>NW_015153714.1:6799-8561 GCF_000732505.1 Cyprinodon variegatus | reverse complement strand
CATAGGAAGACGTTACCTGGATATAACCTAACGGAATATCTTCAGAACGGCTCCAAATGACACTAAACTCATATGGGAGAGTAGAACATGATGGAATAACGGAAAATCAAGGGGCCAATGGAAAAAACTGAAGTTAACCTTTAAACGGTGCACGATGGGAGCTTCACTGTTCCTCCCTCACCTCATGCTGCTATGTGACATTTGCTTCAGGATAAACATTTAATCATGAATGCTTATTATATATTTAGGCCCACATAGTCCTTTTCTATAGTGGGATTATACACTTGGAGCCCATGTAGCCATACGAAGCTTATATAAGACTTTTACATTTTTGCGGCTCCAGACAGATTTATTTTTTGTTTTTTTGGTCCAATATGGCTCTTTGAGCAGTTTGGGTTTCCAACCTAAGCTAAAGCTAACCTAGGCTACCACCAGAAATAAAAACCATGGGAATGTGACAAGTGCCCAGTAGAAAAATGCAGCAATGGAAAATGTGTTTAAAGTTGCTTCTGGACAAAGAGATTTAAGCTCAAATGGAGAGAGTATGAGCAGCACCACAGCATGTAGATCTACTGAACAACTAAACAGGAAGAGACACAATATGCCTTACAGAAGCCTCAGGAGTTTACTAGTGGTTCCTAGAATTTCTAAAAGTAGAACAGGATGCAGATCTTTTAGTTATCAGGATCCTCTAGTCTCCTGTGGAACCATCTAGCAGTTTTAGTATATGAGGCAGACACCACGTCTAGGCTAGGCTTAAAACCTAAACCTTATAGTTAGAGTGGCTCAGGTTATCCTGAGCTATCTTGGATTGCTGCTATATAAACTAAACATATAAACTGAACTGATTGAAATTTATGATGTTATCTGTCAGTACAGGGCCAGCCCAAGGCATAAGCAATCTAAGGCTATGTTCACACTGCAGGACTTGATGCTCAATTCTGATTATTTTGTGAAATCTGATTCTTCTCTGTGGTTTTTCACATTTATAAATATATGCGACTTGTATGTGATCTCCTGTGTGAACTGCATTCATACAGCTTAAGTGTCCCATATGCGCAGAAGAGGACGCAATGACATCACAAGTGAGCGTGATGTGTTTACGGAAATAAACATGGATGGTCGTGCTGGAGCGCATCTAGCAATCTTTCATTTCTTTCCCAACCTCAGGCAGAGTATTAACAACATGATCTTTTCAAGAAGGTTGAAAATAAAGACTGCTCTCTGCATTACTGTCTGCCATGGTTGTTGTTTTTCTTTCTTGACTTTTGTTAAGTATTAATAACGTTAAGGTCTGACTAATGCGACCTGGCCACTCTGACACAGCTTGCATTTAAAAAGATAACATTGGTATCAGATTCACGACCACAGAGCCAATTTGCATATACGACCATGTTGTTCAGACTATCATGAAAAGATCAGATACAGGTCGCATATGTGCAAAAAAATCATATTTGGGTCACATCACTCTGCTGTGTGATTGTGAACATAGCTTAAGTGATTACTTAGGTCCTGAGGGGAAACAGGGGGCCCCAACAATTTTTATTTTATTTTTTTTACATGTATAATGATTTCTAAATAGATAAAGTAGGGAAAACACCAGTTTATGATTCACTTATGCGTATTTTATATAGTGATTAGGACCTGGCTTCAGAGATGGAGAACCTTCCAGACATGCTGAAGCACAGATGACCTGATTTCCTCTCTTGCTTCTCTCTAAATGAGATCAGAGTTTAACACAGATCTTTGGGTCACTCTGAGG
>NW_015153714.1:4809-6029 GCF_000732505.1 Cyprinodon variegatus | reverse complement strand
AGCTGTCTATCAGATCTCTATCAATGATGTCATCAGTGACATTGCAAACAGAGAAGCAGGAAGTTCATGTTTGACTAAATGGAGCACTGAGGAAGAACAGAGGAACATAAAGACCAGATGTGGGTTAAGGTTCATGTTTTCAGGTGGAGCATTTATAGAGTTTTAGGAACTAATTATTCTACTTTAAATGTCATTTCATTTTCTACCTGGTTTCAGGAATCTTTTTATTTTTCATTATTTAAGAATATGCTTAATATTTAATGTTTGATTTAATCATACTGTTGCTATAAAAAATAACACTTTTAAGTTAAATACACTGCATAATAGTTTGTTTATTTTATTACCTTTATTGGTGGTAGATAATGCCACTGATGGCGGTCAGAGGGCCCAGTGGAGCCAGTGTATGGCAGCCTCGCTTCTGTCATGTAATATGAACCACAATGTAGTTTGCCACCATCAGTGTGTGAGTGAATGGGTGAGTGACTGAATGCAGAGTAAAGCACTTTGGTCAGTTCCTCTGACTTGAAACAGCACTATATAAGTACAGGCCATTTACTATTTTACAGATAAATAAAACTGTAATAAAACAGCATTAGCAGATCTACAATAAGTTTATAGCAGGTGTGAATGACCTGATAATCTGGCTGTAATCCATAGTATCAGAAAAGGGACACAACATCTAATTGGGCTTAGGGCCCCATAGAGGATAGGCCGGCCCTGGTTAAGTGACAGGTGCACACATGATTTTGGAGATATCAGGGATATATTTGTTTGCTTCAAGAATTTCTTCATCTTTTATTTGTACAGCAGCAAGAATTCTTTGTGCATAAGAAACTGGTTGGATACAGGAAATACCTCTCGGCATTGACACCTGTGTTAAAAAGAAACGTTTATTGCATAGAAAAACAAAGACCCCACAGAGAATGTCAGAAATCGTTCTAATTCTTTATCTTTTTCTAAAATTACTCATCCATCTTTGTGTCTTTATTCAGAGGTCATTGCTCAATATCAACGTGACCTTAAAGCGTCTCTGAAGAAGGACTTTGAACATGTCTCTGAAGGCGTTGCTAAAGCTGGAAAGGAAACCTTTCTGGATGAGATCTACACAGAGCTCTACATCACAGAGGGAAAGACTACAGAGGTCAACGATGAACATGAGGTCAGAAGGATTGAAGCAGCATCCTGGAAACAAAACAGACCGAGAGAAACAATCAGATCAG
>NW_015153714.1:0-1928 GCF_000732505.1 Cyprinodon variegatus | reverse complement strand
TGCTAACCAAACTAAGGTCAACACTGCGGCGTCGAAGGAAGGTCTGGCAGCAGATTATAAAGGGGAGGTCTCCTGATGAGTAGATGCGTCTCAGGTGTGCTGGAGGGCTCCAGCCCCAGGAGACCCACGGCGCACTCTGCTGGAGACAGATGGTAACTCTCCAGATCCTAACAGTAACTCCAGTCCTAACAGAAAACAACATAAAACAGAAGAGGATCCTCGGCGCCCTCTGGTGGGCAAGCCTGAGGATCCCAACAGTTTGGGCCTTGATGTGGAGAGCAGATGTTCATCAGATGATGACATCACTGTTTGCTCATCACTTTTTAGTCTGTGTTTATCATCCAGATTGTCTGATTTCATTAGAACTGACTTTATTTCTTCTCTAATCACAGACTTGGTGGCTGTTCTCTCTCTGAGGCTGACTGTGAAATTGTGGCCTCAGCTCTGAAGTCCAACCTTCATCTGACTGAAGTGATAATAGGTCATATAGGGGGAACCTTTGGAGACTCTGGAATGAAGCATCTGTGTGAGATACTGGAGAGTTCAATCTGCAAAGTGAAGAAACTGAGGTGAGTTTTCTCTGTTTATTCAAACATCATCAAATATTGAACTTTATTTTCCTTCTCTACCAACTTTTTAAATGTTTTGTGGTGATGTAAAAAGAAATGAGTAGAATTAGTGAAATTATAGTAATGAAGATGTTTCAGTTTGATTTGGGAAAGATTCAAATGGTTAGACGAGATAAGATGGCTTTATTTCTCTTTTTTATCTATATCTTTACATCTAGAATGGTGTTTGGTTACTCTGGAGTAGAACCAGAACCACAAACATGTTGGAACAATTATAATGAAAATTAACAACAATAAAAGCTTAAAAACACTAAAACACTGATGGCAGCAGCAGGTTCCTCCTCCTCAGCTTTGTCCTGGAGCTGCTGTTCTGTTGGACCAGGTCAGAGAGAACCTGTCCTCTTTAATCTGACAGCTGGCAGAGAGGGTTGGAGCCATGTCTCTGTGAGCCAATGGTGCTTCATCAGGGGACTCATCAGGAACCTTAGAGCTGATTCAGAGTTCCTCCATCTTGGTTCTGATGATCTGATATGACCCAATATTATGGGTGGTAAAGGAGACCTGTGTCCTCACTGCAGCAAACATCTGATCGTCCTCTCCAGCCGCTCCTCTGTGGCTGGTGTCCTTCCTCTGTTGGGATGACTGAATGTCAGCAGGCAGATGGACGGCCTTTAAAATAGAAGCCACAACTTTAGAGCTTAGATGTCTGTATATGGATATTATATGTAAATATACTGGAGTTGTGACAGGCAGCCCGGGCCACAGGCGGCTTCGCTCTACCCTTTCTATTCATTCGGCTAGCTAATCTGAATCGTTCCATTCCATTTCAAGAGCGAGATCATCTGTGGTAGTAGCAGTAGACATCTTCCAGGCATGTGAGGAAAACTAGCAGCAGTTCAGTGGACAGGATGAATGAATGGTAGCCGGCGCACGCGGATGACGTCATACACACTCTGCTTTGTAAATATAAAAATATAACGGTGGATGTCTGGGTGACAGTGATTTGCCTCCATGTTCTGAATGCTGGTGTATCATAAATGATAAATGATGAACCGTTTAGTTTGAGCCTTCAACTCGTTTTCCATAGGAAGACGTTACTTGGATTTAACCGAACAGAATATTTTCAGAACAGCTCCAAATGACACTAAACTCATATGGGTGAGTAGAACATGATGTAATAACGTAAAATCAAGGGCTAAATGTAAAAAAAACGAAGTTCCCCTTTAACAATGAAGATAAGCCAGGATAGGAGAGATATGATCTCTCTTTGTCATTTTCATCAGAACTCTGGCTGCAGCATTTTGGATCAGCTGAAGGCTTTTAACTACAGTTTGTGGACTTCCTGATAGTAAAGAATTA
>NW_015153713.1:4584-8581 GCF_000732505.1 Cyprinodon variegatus | reverse complement strand
TAAACTTTGATCAGGATCAGAATAGCTTATTGATCCCACAGTGAGGAGATCCAAAGGTTAAACAGCAGCGCAAAAAATACACAAGAGCAAAAAGAGAAGAAAAAAAACAATCCTGGTTAAAGGTATAGTGGAGGATCTTTGGAAACACCCTTTTCACTTAAATGCACAAAAAATGCACAAACCTGTATCCGTTCCTGAGAGGGAATGCCTATTCAAAACGTGCGAGACCACAAGCCCATTTCTCCTCTTGCACACGCTGTTTAAAAGATGCAGCGTGCATCGCTCATACACGCTTACTTTCCAAAAGAACATTTGCAATTTTTCCACCATTTCAGACTCACCTCAGGTAAGAGGAAACGGGGACGAGAAAGTAGGACGGCCTTACGTAAACATATCACCAGAATGATTCAGAATTAGGTGGACCAATTATTTTGATGATCTACTCCGAAAAAGAACGTCCTCTACTACACCTTTAAGTACAGAACAGAATCAACAATAAATCTGGATCCAGGCTCAAAATNCATGGAGAAAACTCTTGGCTGGAGACAATTTTGGCTACATTTACACTTGCTCATATTTTCCAGACAGAAAGTTAATGGTGCATCTCCCAAATGTCCCGGCCGCAACAACGCTTTTATTGGTTCCGCTATCGGGACAGAACCAATAATGGCAAGACGTTATTATTATTTTTTAAATAGTAATATTAAAATTTGTCAATTTTAACATTTTATTTAGATTACAAAAATAAATCGTAATAAAAATAATCCTATTTATGATGTTTTAAAAATTAAGACCTAACAAAGACTGATTTAAGACATTTTAATACCAATTAAGGCCTTAGTTTTATTCTGAAGAATTCAATGTCTTTTAAGACTTTTTAAGGACCCGCTGGAACCCTGGCATATTTTTTCAGCTTCCTGTTCTTGGCTGGTATAACATATCTGCTCATCTAGTGACCATGGGGCATCGCTGCTTTTCAAGGTGCATTGTGGGAAATTTCAAATCCACCACGTTTTCATCCCCTTAGAGCAGAGGTCACCAATTAAAAACCAGCGGGGTCCGAATAAAGAAATTAATAACCAGTAAAGGTCCAGATACATTTTTAATTATAATTTGTTACTTTAAACAGAATTTAACACTGAAATAAAATGAGGTTTTTATGCATCCATGTTATACATTGAATTTTTTAATTAAAAAGTGTTTTTTGAAGTAGAGAAATTTTGGTTTCAAATTTAAAACATTTTATTTTAAGTGGCTCAAAGCTTTTCTGCCGGATTCTGTCTTTGGATGTCAGTTTTAGACCTTTAACAAGATCCCAGCAACCAAACAGGAAACTAAGCAAAAACACGCAAAACTAAATAAAATGCTAAATAAAAAAGGGCTCTTTTGTTTATAATAAAAAAAAATGCAGAATAAAAAAGAAATTGAGCTAAAATTAGTGGAAATACCATCCAAACATCAGAGCATCTCCAATCTATTAGCATTGATCTATACCTGCTGGGAATTATAAGAAGCACAGAAAGTTGTAAAATTGAGAACTATTAGAAGTATTAGAGTATCTAAAAACATGTAAATAATGTAATAAACAGCGTCTGTGATTTCCCTTCATCTCTTCCTGTTTCTCTCATATCGATCGCCCCTTTAAATGAGACCAACGCCATCGGCTTCACAGCTGATTGATTCAACGTTTTAATTGGTCATTGTCATGCAGAGTTTACAACATTCATCATTTTACAGCCGATGACTTTTTAGCTAGAGGAATAAATTTGTCCTGCTTCTTTTTGCAGCTTGTCTTACAAATTAGCGCCTTTTGTTCAATGTACTAAAATCCAAACCTCTGGCATGAAACACCTTCTGTTGCCATATTTCGTTTGTCGTTTCCTGTTTGGAGGAGGGGTTTATGATGCATTCAAAGTGTGTGGGGAAAAATAAAACGCTCAGTGAAATAGATGCAGATGGCTTAATGTCGTTATGCAAATTTGTACTCGATGATTTAACTATTGTGTGTGGGGAAACTCAAGATGCATCGATTATTTCAATATATCGCCCACGTTTAATTATGCGTGATGACATAGGGTGGTTCTAACCAGATATTTTGCTAACGGTTAGTGCTTCAGCTAAGGTGTCAAAGGGGTTAGGGTGAGGTTTGCGCTGGTAAAGGTCAGGTTTAGGGTCAGGGCTGAAAATGAGTGAAAATCAATGGCAGTCAGTGGGAGTCCACACATGGTCCTCACTACATATAGTTAAACCAAAACGGGTGACCATGTCTGTGTGATCAGACATCATCATCATCATCATCAATGGGACCTGATAGGACCCAGAAAGCTGTTCTCTAAACTTTGATCAGGATCAGAATAGCTTATTGATCCCACAGTGAGGAGATCNTTTCGGCATAGGTGTTACGATACGAGACGTACGACGACACAACATTATCACAATACTGCGATATCATTATATATTGCGATATATGTCACGTTTTCCACGGTGACTGCTTTAACTTAGGGGTGGGCGATATGACGATTTAAGATCGTTTTACGATCTACACCTCTGACGATCCGTCATTATTAAGAGACCGTTTTATCAGGATCCAAAGAACTGCAGCGCTGCTGTATTTCGTTCTGAGCTAGAATATATTCCGAGGGTTTGACCTTCGTCCGTTAGTTTGAAAATCAGTTTAGGCACTCCCCCCGCGCGCGCATCCTAAACAGTATAACGAGAGCCAGGTGGCTAAAGCTAAAAAGCCGACTGCGGCTTCAGCAGCAGCGACCGGTCCTTCTCCCGAAGCAGTAAATGTTAACAGATTCATTTACAAAACGTTCTTCCTACGATAAAGGCAGTGAACGGTGGAACAGCGTGACAGAAGCGGTGACGTTTCACTCGGTGAAAGATTTATGTCCTCTACGAACCGTAGAAGGAGTGGGATTTTATAAAATGTTAAACGTTTTTGATCCACGCTACGAGTTGTTCAGCCACAAATATTTTTCAAACACCGCTATTCCACGTATGTACACAGAATGCAGAGAGAAAGTTTCACGAAATATAAAAAATGTGCAGTTCTTTGCCACCACAAGTGACCTCTGGTCCAGCCGCACGTCAGCGCCGTATTTGAGCTTTACCGTACATTTCATCAGCAGCTGGGATCTATGCAATGCAGCACTGCAGACGGCCTATTTTCCTGATCATATCATAGATTGCACAGGTTACACCTAGACTTGCTCTATATTTGCAGTTCCATAATAGTTTTTGTTTCTAAAGTCTTTACAAATTATACAAATCTGTTTAATGTAATATTTTTTTTAAACTCAAGTTAGTTTCTGTGTGCTTTCTTTTTTCTTTTACTTTATTAGAACAGTCAAGATTTTTAAGTAATAAAACTGCACTAAGATACAGTTAGAATTTTTATTTATTTTGCAAAATGTAACTAATTTGTAATCGTTTTACTCAGGAGTTATTGCATTTTTATACTCTTTAGTGAAAATAAGTTTGTTAGCACTGCTTTGATACTCTAATTTTAATAAACTTGTTCATTTATTTAATTTTTTTGTTCTTTGCATGTAATTGAAGTTATGTTGGTCGTATCTAAAAAAAATCGTGATAAAATCGAGATCACTGTAATATGATCAAAAAATCGTGATATTTTATTTTCGCCATATCGCCCAGCCCTACTTCAACTACAGAGATGCTGATGTAATGTACAGTAAAAAGGCTCCAAAGCGCCATCTACCCGGGTGGCAGGAAAGCGGTAACACATTTTTCCCTCATTTTAAAAATAAATTGATATTAGGAACTGAAAGAGCGATATTATATTGGGCCGCCAAATATCCCGATATGTGGCCAAATCGATTTCTTTCCATACCCCTAGCAAGGACGAGTTGAAGCAGGTGAGGAGAAATTTACCTCTGCATTTAAGTCATCTTGGGCAGCAGTGGTTCGCCATTGCGGGACGCAGGGTGGGGTTAAGGGTCTTGCTCAGGGACCAAGAGTAGAAACCTCAAAC
>NW_015153713.1:0-2946 GCF_000732505.1 Cyprinodon variegatus | reverse complement strand
AAGATCTCCATCTCCTTCCTGCTTGGTTCTGCAAGGACTGGGGGGGGGGGATTTCGGCATAGGTGTTACGATACGAGACGTACGATGATACAATATTATCACAATATTGCGATATCATTATACATTGCAATATTATTGCGATATATGTCACGTTTTCCACGGTGACTGCTTCAACTTAGGGCTGGGCGATATGACGATATAAGACCGTGTTACGATCTACACCTCTGACGATCCGTCATTATTAAGAGACCGTTTTATCAGGATCCACAGAACTGCAGCGCTGCTGTATTTCTGCCACTGACCACATTTACATGCAACCAAAAAAAAAAACCTTCAGAGCTAGAATATAATCCGAGGGTTTGACGTTCGTCCGTTAGTTTGTAAATCAGTTAAGGCACCCCCCCCCCCCGCGCGCGCATCCTAAACAGTATAACGAGCGCCAGGTGGCTAAAGCTATAAAACCGACTGCGGCTTCAGCAGCAGCGACCGGTCCTTCTCCTGAAGCAGCAATTAACAGATTCATTTACAAAACGTTCTCCCTACGATAAAGGCAGTAAACGGTGGAACAGCGTGACAGAAGCGGTGACGTTTCACTTGGTGAAAGATGTATGTCCTCTACGAACCGTAGAAGGAGTAGGATTTAATAAAATGTTAAACGTTTTGGATCCACGCTACGAGTTGCCCCTCCGCAAGTATTTTATAAACACCGCTATTCCACGTATGTACGCTGAATGCAGAGAGAAAGTTTCACAAAATATTAAAAATGTGCAGTTCTTTGCCACCACCAGCGACCTCTGGTCCAGCCGCACGTCAGAGCCGTATTTGAGCTTAACCATCCATTTCATCAGCAGCTGGGATCTATGTAATGCAACACTGCAGACAGCCTATTTTCCTGATCATATCATCATAGATTGCACAGATTACATCTAGACTTGCTCTATATTTGCAGTTCCATTATAGTTTTTGTTTCTAAAGACTTTAGAAATTATACAAATCTATTGTTGAATGTAATACTTTTTTAAAACTCAAGTTAGTTTCTGTGCTTTCTTTTTTCTTTTACTTTATTAGACCAGTCAAGATTTTAAAGTAATAAAACTGCACTAAGATACAGTTAGAATTTTTATTTATTTTGACTGTAGTTACATGAAAAATGTAACTAATTTGTAATTGTTTTAATCAGGAGTTATTGTATTTTTATTATACTCTTTGGTGTGTTTACAATATAGAAAAAAAAAAAAATAAGTTTGTTAGCACTGCTTTGATTCTCTAATTTTAATAAACTTGTTCATTTATTAAATTTTTCTGTTCTTTGCATGTAATTGAAGTTATGTTGGTCGTATCTAAAAAGAATCTTGATAAAATCGAGATCACAATAATATAATCAAAAAATCGTGATATTTTATTTTTGCCATATCGCCCAGCCCTAGTTCAGCTACAGAGATGCTGATATAATGTACAGTAAAAAGGCTCCACAGCGCCATCTACCCGAGTGGCAGTGCAGAGGTAGCACATTTTCCCCTCATTGTTTTTAAAAAAATCGATATTAGGAACTGAAAAAGCGATATTATATTGGGCCGCCAAATATCACGATATGTGGCCAAATTGATTTCTTTCCACACCCCTAACAAGGAGGAGTTGAAGCAGGTGAGGAGAAGGGATTGCTGGGTTCATCGCTCAGCCTAGATTCACAGGAAACTTCTGGAAGGTTCTGATTGGGTTAATAATAATAATAATTGAACTTTATTGATCTCATGTTGGAGAAATTTACCTCTGCATTTAAGCCATCTTCTTGGGGAGCAGTGGTTCGCCATTGCGGGACGCAGGGTGGGGTTAAGGGTCTTGCTCAGGGACCAAGAGTAGAAACCTCAAACCACTGATTATTTTTGACGTTTCTTCAGATCTTTCATCTTTAGCTGTTGCGATCCGTCCGTTTCAGTTGTTTCCTGAAGCCCAGAGACCCGATGGAGCGACCTACCAGGAGACGATGGACGCTGTCGGTTCAGACCTGCCTTTCATCCAGCTTTTATTATTACTATCCATTTTTACAGCTCTGATAAATCTGTTTACTTTGAGGAATCCTGCCTTTTATGATTGGATCAGATAATATATCCATGCAGGAGTTAATCTGCTGTGATAGGAGGATATAATCCATCACGTTTCTCTTCTATCAATGAGTCCAAACTCTGATCAGAACCTAAATAAATAAACAGCTTTCAGGTGATCATATATAACCGGATCAAAGCAGCAAAGATCCAATAAAATAAGAAAACAAGATATAGAATCCTGGTGAGCTGGGATCTAAGCAGCTGATCCTGTCTGAATGCAGCTGGGATCGGGTCCCGGTCCCTCCTACATGTGAGCGTTGAGAGAAGCACCCAGCCGGTTCCCATGCTCGGGCCTCTGAGCAGGAATGTGATAATGAACGGTCTCCATGCCTCGCACACATCTGACTCCTGACGCGTGCACACTCTCTGCTAAAGATAGACGCCGGCTCGCTCCAACGCCCAGTTTCTACACAACATGCTCCTCCTGAAGCCCGGCTGGGCCCGCCACTACTCGCTGCTCCCTCTGCGTCCTGTTTATGGGACAATACAGCGTGTGCTGCCTTCGTGTGCTGCAGGAAACAACAGCTCTGAGCAGCAGCAGTCTGCTGACGGTGGATCAGCTGACTTTATCCGTCCGGTTTAACTGCTGCAGCCTGATCCGTCCCAGAGCCAGAGGGCTGAGAGGATCGGCTCGCTGCTCCAGCTTAGCTAGAGCTCTGCTCATGCTGCTCCAAACACATGAAGAACCACAAGTCTAAGAGATGTTTTCCTTCTGCAGGAGCTCAATAAGCATCCTGGAGCTGATGTGCAGAGCAGGCAGCAGTCAGAATACGCTGAAAATGAGTCGGCAGATTTCCTCACATGAACCTTTTTTAAAGCAGGAGATGTAATTAAAACATTT
>NW_015153712.1:3484-8585 GCF_000732505.1 Cyprinodon variegatus | reverse complement strand
AACATGTTTTTATATTTCACATTTCAACATGAAATGCATCTGGGATTTTAATAATATTGGAAATCCTCCTAACTAAACTTTGCCACATGAAAAGCATTGTAAAGCCTGAGGAAAAAAAAAAAAAAAAAGTGAAAAATATATATTTTTCAGATTAAAATAAAAAATTAACAGACCCAAGTCTGCATATCCATGTTTACATTCCAAAGTTTATTTTGCTGTTATGCACGATATGCAAAATAAATAATTGCTGATTTGTTGCAGCAAAAACTGTTCTATTGGGTTTTAGTTTTGAATTTGATAAATAGATAAAAGTAATGAGTGTGTTTGCAAATACTTAAAAAATAGGTTTCTCACCTGCAGCTTAGACTTTACTGAAATGATTCAGG
Organism: Cyprinodon variegatus; assembly: GCF_000732505.1. Lineage (NCBI taxonomy): Eukaryota > Metazoa > Chordata > Actinopteri > Cyprinodontiformes > Cyprinodontidae > Cyprinodon > Cyprinodon variegatus. The sequence continues at coordinate 8,199 of NW_015153712.1, read as the reverse complement.
GTTTGTTTTCTGTTTCATTTGCTGGTATTTAAGCTAACCACAAAGAAAAAAAAAAAAAATCAACAAATACATTTCTTTAATGTCTTAATTCTGACAGTTTGCTTAGGTGATGCATTCAATTACAGAATGTTTTTTTTTGGAATTCGTATTTAGCCTTTTCTTTTTGCCGGCTCGATGTACTGTATTTGTAAATCAGATAAACCTCAAAGCTTTATTTGCAAGGAACTGTTGAGTGGATTTTATCGCTTGCAAAAACAACAGTTGTCTTTAGAAACAGACACCGTCTCCCGCCTTCACTCCAAAACCTTTCCATTCACATAATAAAGTGTAATTATGACAGAAAAATACATTCAGCAGATTTAAAAAACATCTCAACGCCATGCAGCAGCTCTTGGATCACTCAGTCGTGCAGTACAAATACACATTTGCATGCAGTCACATAAAAAAAAATGAAGAAAATCCAATATGGATCCAAGAAAACAGTGTTGTGTTACACACAACCCAAAATAAAACTGCTGTATACAAAGTTTACTTGACATCAAGTGCAGGAAAACAGTGCATGGAATCAAAACATGAAAGATTAATAAATAAGACTTCATCATCTGCATAGGTGTTTTTTTTTTTAAAGCATTTTTTCCCCTTTATGCAGTAACATAAATTCATGCATCCAATGTCTTAATTAGTGAAGTAAAATACCAGAGTTTCCCTTTGACAATATATTTATTTATAGTCCATGGCAGAGCTCCACTCATTTAAGCCCTTAGGGGGATCGTGAGGCTTCCAGCTGGAGAGTTACTGAGTGGTTATAAGTTGGACGATCATGCGGATGATGCGAGAACCACGGGGACAGGTGCATAGGTCCATGCTTGGGTTCCTGATTTTATCTTCCAGCAGCTGGTCCAGCTCCCAGCGCAGCTCCTTTACCAGCTCAGCCACCTGGGAAACACAAACGATGGTTGGTTGGTAGAGATCTTAACTTTTTGAGAGGATCTGAATGGGATTCAACACCCAAGTTCTAAGCAGGGGAGAAAAGAAAATGTTTAAGCTGTATGTAGGTGCTCTGGGACCTGATGCGAAGCTGCAGCGAATCGGATCCACCCGTCATCCAGGGAGATGACAAACTCTCCTTTGTGCAGCTCCACGTTGACCTGACCCCCTCCGAACAGCACCAGCGGGTAGACGGACACCATGCTGCAGTCCCTGATGAAAATGCGGCTCGTCTTTACCTTCTCGTGGTAAACCAGGTAGGGACTGTCATAGTGGCGGACCTGAGAGAGCAAAGAATATTAAGAATATTATTACATTTTCCTGAATGGGAAACAGTCGTTTCGTGAAGCCCCAGCTCACCGTGTAGTTAACAGACGATGGGTGAACGTGGACGCAGCCGTCGTTCTTGGTCATAAAGCGCAGCTCGTTGGCTTTCGGTTGCATCTTCATTGCTCCCTTGCTGGTCATCTTGTAATTCCCCTGAGGTGCTCGTACCTGGATCAAAAGAGGGATCAAGCGTCACTTCATTGTGAAGTCGCTGCTATGAGCTGAGATTTGAAAAGGTGATTCACCTGGACGACGTTTGGATAGAGAGCTGCACACAGCATTGCAGACATCAGACGGATGTTATCCGAATTAAGGTTGGCCTAGGAGGGAGAATATGACAAACCTTAAAGGTGCTGTTCACTTTTTAGACAAAAAGATGAATTCAGTGAGTATATATGATTCACCTCAGGTCCAGTAGCCTCTAAAACACCATCCGTTCCCTTTGAGGAAAGACGTTCAATAACTCTGGCCCTCAATCCCTCCTTAATGAAGCCGATGTCCGACAGCAGCTCTGCAAACTGTCTCTTCAGGCTGGCGATCTCCTGAATGGGGCACGCCGTTGAAGATTTGGAGGTTTACAAAAGGATTTCACATTATGAACAACACATTTATCTGTAAAGATTGCTTTGATCTGAGGCTCTGCTGCTACTTTCTCACCTGTAAACTGCGCCAGGACAGGAAGTTCTCCCTACAGTAGAGGAAGCCGGCCTGGTTACCATTCTTTGCAGCGCAGCACCAACCCTGCCAGGGACAGAGATGATCCGTCACACGGCTTCTAAGTAAAACTTCGCACACTACTACAGACAGCAAGAGAAATCATGGAAAACAGACTAATAATTCTACAGGATAGAAAATGATTGGAGGAGTCACTGAGAGAATTAAAGAACATGGAATTCATCTTCTTTTTAAAGACAACCTGTAAACAGAAATAAAGATAATCAGATTGTGAGCAGAGTCGGTACCTTGTATGCTTGTAACAAAGCCAGATGGTCACTGTTAGCCAATGAGAAGGCAAGCTTCTTCTCGCCAGCTTCCTCTCTCTTATCCCACGGAGACACCTGGAAACATTGCACATGTCCAAACCTCTTATAATGAACTCAAAATGACAGTACTAAATAAAATATAGATCTAGAGTGTCATGTTTGCTTACAAATGGAGATTTAAAGGCCAGACTGGCGGCGATGGTGAGCGCCGGGTCGAGGCAGCGAAAAATGGCGCCAAACAGCATCAGTTTTCCTATGCGCACGTCGACAGGCAGGCAGGCCAGGTGGTAGCCCAGCGGGGTCAGCTTCTCATCTGCGGTCAGAGCACCCAGGTCCTGGAGACGCTGCCTGGCAGCGTCCAGGCTGCCTTCAGCCGGGGGCTCGATGAGCCGAGAGAAGACCGACTCCAGCGGCTGTTCGGCAAACAAATCCAGGATCTTAATTCTGTCAAAGAAATGAGAAAAAAGTGGTTTCACATCATAAACCCTCTAAGTGAAGGCAAACGGCGTTGGGTGAGGACGCTACCGGAGGCAGAGCTGCTCCAGAGGGACTCTCTGGATCTCAGGCAGCTGCTGCTCAGCCAGCTGGTGGTGGAAGCAGTGGCTTGTGAAGAGATGGAAGCAAACCCCAGAGGCCACGCGACCTGCTCGACCTTTCCTCTGCAGCGCGTTGGCTCTGGACACCCACGAGTCCTCCAGGCTCTCCATGCTTTTGGATGCGTCATACCTGAGAACAAGCAGCGCAGCATGGAGCCGTCTCAGACCATTTTAGCGAGGATTAAGTGTGATTAATCTAAGGGAAATGCACAGCTGACCTCTTTTCCTTCATCTTGCCAGAGTCGATGACGTAAACCACGTCGTCGATGGTGACGGAGGTCTCAGCGATGTTGGTGGAGATGATGATCTTCGTGACGCCCTCAGGAGGGCGGCTGAAGACGGCCTGCTGCTCCTCGTTGGATAAGGTTGAATGGAGGGGGTACACCACACACCTGACAGTTGGGACAAACGCAGCAGGTGTTGCATCTGCAAACTAATGAGCTTCATTTTCCTTTTTCACGAGCCGACTATCATGTAGTTGTCCAAAGATCTTAAAATTTATCTTTTTATTGCAGGAGCTATTATCTTAAATACAAAATAAGCACAGGACAGGACAGCTTCTCTTTTCTTTATTTGATTTAATATAAAGATTTTCTAAAAGACTGAGGCTGCGTCCTGTTTATCAACTCATTTAAAATGGTGTAACCACTTTATAGTGCCCCATATAGTGGCTACGCCATTTTAAATGAGTGTCCGAACATCTAGCGGATGAATGAGTAGTGGACTCGAAATTTTCCACAATGAAAAGTATAGGGTTGGGAATTAATAAGATTTTCACGATTCCGATTCCCTTATCGATTCTGTAACACAATTCGATTCCTTATCGATTTTGTGAAACGATTAGATTCTTTATTGATTCTCTTATCAGTTCTGTGAAACAATGAACTTGGTAAGTGCACGGTGACATTCGTCTACCTTCGCCTGGGAGATTCTATTTCTGCCTGCCTCTAAGAAAACAGAAGGCAGTGAACGGGAGCTGCCGGCCTCTGAGCCAGCCAGGCTACCCGTCTCTTCACAATCATCTAAATCTAATGGAGAAGGCATCCGTTTAATGAAAAAGCATCACTGTAGCATTACTGGAAATAAACTCACCTCCCCCTGATTTAAATAAAAGAGCATCACCTTTCTCTCGCTCCATGACCTGCGGAGCAACTTCGTAGCATGTTTCGTTACATACATTGCAATAGCTACAAATCATGTAAGAATTCCAGCTACCAGTAGTTCTAATTAAAAATTTTAACAATGAAGGGCTGGATTAACGAGACAGGCACATTCCCGTGATAACCCCAAAGAGAGGTAGGAAATGGGTTTATTTCTAGAAATGTCATATGATTTACTAGGAACCAAATTAAGCACAGCCAGTTATATAAAACTAGCTACTTTCCACCAGAGTTGCCTTCCATGCTGGTCGTAACTTTAGCTTATTTCCATAAGCATCAAAAACCATTTGTTCAAATGTATGCCATGTTGTGTGCGCAGGTGTTGCTGCATGTTGGATGCATTTCCTCCCGTGGATGTTATTGCCACTTTGCAATGATTCTTAAGCACCTTGTTGCCATCTTTCTCTTCCTTAAAATGAAGCCAAACTTTCGATCGCTTTGACTGCTTTTGTTTTGCTTTTCTAGACTTACGCCTAGGGCTGGGTATTGTTAAAAAATTTTCGGTTCCGGTACCAATACCGATACCTTCACTTCGATACCGGTTCCTGAACGATACTTTTTTCGATACCAGTTTTATAATATCAATTCGAGAAAAAAAAGAAAATAACACAACATAAAAAAGTACAAATCTTGAGTTTTATTTTAAGCTCTGTTTTTCCATT
>NW_015153712.1:0-622 GCF_000732505.1 Cyprinodon variegatus | reverse complement strand
GATACTCTGTAGAACCGAAGCATTTCGGTCGGTACCATTAAAGTACCGAAGTTCGGTACCCAGCCCTACTTACGCCTGGTCATGTCGTACTTGCTTACTGAATGCCGTGTGCGTAACTTATGTAAAAAACGTGCCCTAAGTCGTGCTGCCCAGAGCTAGGCTCTGGTGCTGCCTGGAATCGTTACGAGAATCGTTAAGCGAGCTGCCAAACGGTACCATAGAATTGGAACACACGGAACTGGTTCTGAACAGGAACCGGTTTTCGATTCCCATCCCTAGAAAAGTAATGATCATCCATGGTCACTAGACGAGCAGATATATCCCGGAATGCATTGCTAAGATAGTTCTCTTTGCAAAGCATTATGGGATTTGCTATCACAGTGGCCCACTGTCGCCAATGGCTGTTGCTACCTGACAGCGGCGACTTATATCAAAGATGGCGCAGGCACCGTGTGGGGAGGTGGAGTCACGCAACCAACGGGGAGCAAACGGTAGTGAATATAGTAAAGTCCACTATATTGTTCCCGCTCTATATAGTGAAGGAGGGATCTAGGGGTTAGGGCGGACATTCGGGCACAGCCAGAGTCTGGAAAAAGGTTAACTTAGTTTCTGGTGACCCATT
>NW_015153711.1:7393-8592 GCF_000732505.1 Cyprinodon variegatus | reverse complement strand
AGCAGCTTTGACTCGCAATGAATCCTGGGATATCTAAGGATAGATAGGATACACCGGACCCGTCCTTAAAATTGGGGAAAAAGGACGCATTTGTAGGCTGCATAGCGAGGAGTCTTGGAATCCGTCCAGCCTTGGCGCCGCTCTATGACGCAATCGGCATTGGAATCTGGCCTTCTGAGGACACATCCCATAAATTCGAACAGAGCCATTGTCAGCTGGTTACAGACGAAGGCATTCACCTCTTTGAAAGTATCATATCAGTGGCTTGAAAAATAGGGGTATAAATTAATCTATTGGTACAAAAGTTGGAGATACTGAAATATCACAGCATTTTTCAAAAAAGAAAAGTCTTTCCAGTGCTTTCACTGTGTAATATAGTTTGGCAATTTAAGTCTAAGCTGTTATTATTAACCCCAGGTGTTCAGAGTTTTTTTTGCCAAGTATTTTGTCCAGTTGTGTTTCAGTTATAATGTTTGAGTTTCCTAATAGATAATGTCACTGGGGTGGCAAACAGAACTACTTTAAAAATTCTTAAGGGTTTAGGTATTGGCAAGAAAGTAACATTGCAGCAGAGTGAAAAAAAGATATTTACAGAACAAGAACAATTTATAGGCTCTTAAGTAAGATAAAAAAAAAAAAGAATTTATGCAACTGCATGTGGTAGGAGGCCAAGGCTCAAGGACACAACTGAAAGTATTCCCTTTTAAACCTGCTGAGAATCACCAACTCCTACAATAGATAAAGGCCATCCAAGGCCTAGAGACCGGTCATTTGATGTGTTACTTCATTATGATGAGTCTAAAGCATTTCTATGTGCTAAAGGTGCAAATGTATTCCCATTAACCAATGAAATGGTCCCTGGAGTTCCCAGGGATAAATAAAATACTGTATTTGATTTAAGAAAATATTACATTTATCCACCTTAAAATCAGACATGGCATGGTTTATACTGTTGCCTAGCAGCAAGGGTGTCCTCGGCTTGAATCCATAAATGGGATCCTCCTGAATTGAATACACATATTCTCTCAGTGAGTTTTCTCCATGTCCTTCAGCTTTCTCCCGGAGTCAAGCATTATGAGTGTCGCTTACTTAGTCTCTTTAAATTAACCTTAAAGGAATAGTACACCCAAAACATGATTAGCCTTCATTTTCTACTCACCCCCATGCTGAACAACACTCTGGAGTACTTTTTTGATATC